>NC_073693.1:198444316-198705403 GCF_029784155.1 Uranotaenia lowii
AAGTCAAAGGAACACCAAAGCGGCTGAACATTGTTGTAAGTTCTTGAATTGTACTCTCTGCCGAAATAGTTTTCATTTCACATACCTCAAAGTATCTGCTGTAAAAATCGACAACGGCAAACAGATACTGTCCTTCTGGTAATGGGCCTAGGAAATCAATAGCTAGGTCTTCCCAAGGACCAGACGGCAAATCACGGCGACTCATGGGTTCAGGTGGATTCGGAGCGGCAACTAGAGCACAGCCTCTGCACCGTTTGACATAGTTTTCCACATCCTGATCCAATTTAGGCCACCAAACGGATGCCCGTAAATGGCTTTTCATCATTCTAACTCCTGGGTGTCCTTCGTGAGCTATGGTCAGAACTCTGTGACGCAAACTGCTCGGTACAACAATACGATCCCCTCTCATGAGAATATTCCCGACTTGACATAATTCATTAGCCACAGTCCTAAGGGAAACTGGAAGTTCGTGTACTTTATCGTTCCTAAGAGCATCTAATATTTGTTTTATATCGTCATCCTGCGCTGAAACTTGCTCGACCTCTTCCCATCTAAGGGCAGCATTTGTGGCTGCGGCTGCAGCAATTTCTTGCACAAACAGTTCTTCTGAGTGATCGAAAGGCTTTGGTTCCAAGGTGGTTAAGCGCGATAGAACGTCTGCGATGTTTTTAGGTCCAGCGATATGTTTTACGCTGTAAGTAAACCCCTGCAATCGCAGCACCCAACGTTCTATTCGTGCACACGGTTTTGATCGTGGTATGAAAAGATATTGCAATGCTTTGCAGTCTGTTACAAGGTCGAATTTTAGTCCAAGTAAATACATTTGGAACCGCTCAACGGCCCAAACTGCGGCTAATGCCTCCTTTTCTGTCTGGCAATACCGTTTTTCGGTGTCGGTTAAGGATTTAGATGCATAACACACTACTCTGTTCTCGTTGTTACTTGTCTGAACTAAAACCGCACCTAACGCTGTAGGGCTGGCATCTACTATAACAGAAGTTTGATGTTTAACATTAAAATAGCCTAGTTGAGGAGTATTCGCCAGAGCCTTTTTGATGTTCTCGAACGACGTTTGTTGTTCATCTTTCCACTCGAACTTTACATCAGTTTGCGTCAGTCGTCGAAGAGGTTCATCTAGGTCAGCTAGATTATGAATATACTTGTTCAGATAATTGGCTAAACCTAAAAAACTTTTAACCTCATTGACGTTAACCGGTGCACGGAAGGAAAGAAGACATTCTACTTTCGAAGGAGACGGTCGAATACCCTCAGCTGAAATAACGTGCCCTAAAAATAGTACCTCTGGTTGACCTATGACACATTTTTCCTTGTTCAAAGCCACTCCTCGTTCATTCAACCGATGCAATACTTTTTTCAGACGCTGATCATGTTCTTCGCGGGTTTTCCCTTCTATGTAAATATCATCAAGGTATACAACGGTTCCTTCACACCCAGCGAGAATTTCTTCCATTACTCGTTGGAATATTTCTGGTGCGGAAACCTAGAATCGAAGTTGCATGTAAAATTAAACCTACAAAATAAATTCAATTTTAATTACCAATCCGAAAGGTAATCGTTTGAACCTAAACAATCCACGACTAGTAATAAATGTCGTAATATCCCTTGAATCGGGAGCCAGTTCCGTATATCCAATCGACTTCGTACTGCACCTTTACCAATACGTGCCAAAATCTCATCAACCATCGGCATGGGATATCTTTCCCGCATAACTGCTTCGTTAACTCGTCTCAAGTCCAAACATACTCTAGGTTCACCGTTGGCTTTACCAACAACGACTAACGGCGAAACCCACGAAGCTGGACCCTTTTTCACCTAAAACATAACGTAACGTCATGAAAGACGAATGGAATTGTTAGCATTGTACAAAAAATATCAGTTTAGGTCCTGTTGTATTCCTTTTTTTTTTTTTTTTTCTCAAAGTAATCAGTATTTCATTTCAACATTTTCTCTTGTAAACAGTAACAGTTAAATTTCAAATAAAAATATCGTTCATTTAGTCACCTCAATAATGTCCTTTTCTAACAGTTGGTTCAATTTTCGATTGACGGCTTCTTCATACGGAATCGGAATTCGTCGTACTGGTTGAAAAACAGGCTTCATTGATGGATCCATATGGATGTTAACTTGAATATCTTTAATTTTAGCAAATACCGGTTTTGAATCTAATTGGTTGACGTCCACGCCTACTTTCAAAACGCCCAACTGCTTGGCAGTTGCGTCACCTAGAAGACAACGTTGACCACCTTCAACCACGGAAAACAAAGCATATGTGGATTTGGTTCCAATTTCTATGAATCCTTTAAACGTTCCCAAAATCGGTAGAGGCTTGTCTTGACCATAAGCTTTGACGACTTGCTTGCAACCTTTTATCATTTCTTCAACCTTAACTTGTTGACATTTCATAAATTCCCATGTACCTTGATCAATAAGATTAATATCGGATCCCGAATCGACTAGCATTCTTATAACAACGCCCCCTATTTTGCAGTCAAGAACGTTGCTATCATTACCCAGATGGAAACAGTAATAACGTTTATTAGATTCCTCGTTGTCATTTCCTTTCTGTTCCATATAGCGAACTTCCTTGCTTCTACCCGTCTCGGGAATTTCCGGATCCGGTTGTTCCAACATTCGTACTCGTTTAATCTTATTTGGTTTCCAATTTGAGTTGCTTCGCTTACGTTCTCGGCAAACGGATTCAAAATGCCCTACCACGTCACACCGCCGACATTTCTGGTTACGTGCTTTACATTCCACCGATGAGCTTATGTGGCCTTGTACACCGCAGTTAAAACATTTAACTCCACGTTGCCAATTTGCATTCCGCGAGTTGAATGGTGTCGACCTTTTAAACTGTTTCGCCTCAACTTGGAAAACCTTCTCCGGTTGCTTCTCTGAACTCATTTGTCCAAAATCCTTGACCTGTTGCTCCACGTTTTCAAGCATACTACCAATTTCTTCGATTTCAGCTAAAGCTCTGTCTTTCTGTAATATTCTTCTACGAAGCTCGTCAGAAGAACAACCTTCGATAATGGCATCAATCAATAAGATTTCAGTCAAGACTTCTTGCACCTCTATCGAATACTGGTCTAATCCGCAATCTGGTAGCTGCTGCCTCAAGCATAACAAAAAATGAGCAAAACGTTCATTTTTCTCCTGAGTAATTGTACGCAGCCTACGCCTACTGAGTACACATTGTCGGCCTGGTTCAAAATATTCTTGCAACTTGTTGACAGCCGTATCATAGAAATTAGGCTTTGTGGCTACCAAAGAAATTTTATCCACATCGGGCAAACTATTATATACGCGTTGCAGTTGGCTTCCACCCAGGTGCAACAGATTCGCTCTCATCTTGCTTTGATCCGTGATACCATAAGCATCGAAGTAAACTTCTAGAGACGAGCGCCAACTTCTCCATTCTCTAGCTAACTGACCGCGTTCAATTACCTCACAGCGAAACGGCGGCAGCGCTCTAGAGTTTTCCACCTGAAAAAGCCGGTGAGAAAAACGCCATTACGTTATGTTCAAAATCTATCTGTTGCAACATTCCCATTTATATCTCCAGAAAATCATAATACTCAGAATGCCAACATTTCCAACTTTGTGTCTTTTCCAACTCAAGATTCAGTCCTCAGACTAATTTGCTTGCGGAGGATTTCCTATGAAAACTGACAAAATTATGATGCTCTAGGATTTGTTTCTCAAAACTAACTCGATTATCCGAGTTTCTCGGAACTCATCATTCATCTTTCATTCCATACTGACCGCAGTCTGATTAACGTTCCTCAGAACCAATTCCTTACTATTCCTCAGAATAAACTCCATACAATTCCTCAGAATAAACTTTATAACATTCCTCAGAACCACACCTTATTCCTCAGAACTGAACCCTTATTCCTCAGAACAAACCAAACTTATCCTCAGAACTAAGCACTATTCCTCAGAACATCTTACACACATTTTCCTCAGAACAAATCAAACCATATTCCTCAGAACTCAGCACTTATTCCTCAGAAAATCTTCAAAATTATTCCTCAGAACATCTTTCAAATTATTCCTCAGAACACACCAGACTCTATTCCTCAGAACAGTCATATATACATTCCTCAGAATCGTTCACAGTCCTTTTCAAAACAAAACACTATTCCGCAGAACAGCTGTACTCCATTTTTCAGAATCATTCACCTTACTTCTCGAAGCAAAACCCTATTTCGCAAGAAATTCATACTTCATTCCTCAGAATCGTACGCATTACTTCTCAAAGCAAATAACGAATATGTTCCTCAGAACAAAAACTGTTATTATTATCGGAACCACAGCAAGCAACATAATTCGAGCAGTTTTCATTTTCTCTCTCCATCCGTTTTCGCTACAAGAAAAATTTCTCAACCTTTCTTCGGTTGTTGTTCTCACCACTACCACTATGTCAGGACACATGTTTCGAACCATCTTGGTGCTACGCCCCAACGAGACGCTTTTTCTCAACAATTTCTTTTCACTAAAAAATGTCTATAATTATGTTACTCACCGCACGATCCATTATCCTCGTCGCCAGATTGTAGAGAACGGAACTTTCGGATCGCAAATCACTTGCTTTGTCACCAAATTCAACTATACTCTTTAACTTTTATTTCGCCGCCACGGGACACACAACCGGTCGTGAACACGCACGTTTTCTAATTCCCCGTTTCCTGTCAATCCCTAAGATATCGCAAGGTCGTATATCTTATTGCGAGGGGCGCGCCACTACAACTATTATTTTATTTTACTCCTAATTAAATTTGATTTATTTTCTATATATTCTTCATCTCATCCCTACAGAAGTGACAGTGCGCTTGCTTCCAATTTCTATACAATTATGAACGGTACTGTAGCTTTGTTTCATGCTTCAAAATCTCCATGTTACATGTGCCTTCCATATTGGCAATGGAATGTAAAATACCGCCTTTAAACCAAATGTTAGTCTTTAAACTAGCTTAAGGTGTTTCTGAATTATTATCTTCGTAGATAATGGACAATCGATTCTTGGTTTTGATTTGTTTTTCTTTACACTGTCATGGTAATGAATCAGATTGAAAAGAAAATTCGAATACGGATGTTTCATCACACATTAATGATTGCAACCGATACGAAATTCGTACGGGATCACTTAGTTATGTTTATAAAGTTCGTTATGTGCTCCGAATTTAAGGGAAATCAATTTGTAGACGAGGGTGAGTATTCAGGACACTTACTTCCGCAAAAAGAGGTTACACATTGAAAATATAGAACAACACAGTACTGAAATTGTAACAAACTGCAAGAAAATATAGAAGGATCAGATGGCAGAATACATGGCCACTGAACTGATGTCTTTGAGCTCAAGCTTAAGAGCAGAACAGAAAACCATCATCATCATAAAGCGTAAAACTGTAACTGCGACGACTTTTGGGCCATCACACTCATTTGATTGTTCCTCAAATGAGTTTCCCTTCATGTGCTGGTAACGTTTTGTCCGATCATCCAAGCTCACAGAATTTAATATTCGAAGCATCAAGGGGCGCAGTCATTCCAAGGAATTGAAATCAAGAGAGAATTCTTTGCGTTTGGAGTGGTAATGATCAAAATTCCACAACTGCTTCACAAATTGCAACAAAATTTGCAACAATTAGCACATTTTCACTCTCTCTGAGCGCTGGTTTCTCTCATTTGAACTCAAACCTTCTAATTTACTCTAACCAATTGTCACAAATTACCACAAATTCAATCATTGGCTGCACAATTTGTGTGTTCATTGACGAATTTTCTGCCTTCATTTTAGTTCCCCGGATGTCCCTGACTCAAGCCCAAGAGCAGAACAGAAAACCTTCATCGTAGTAAAGCGTAAAAATGTAACTGCGATGACTTTTGGGCCATCACGCTCATTTGAATGTTCCTCAAATAAGTTCCCCTCCATGTGCTGATAACGTTTTGTCCGATCATCAGAAGCTCACAATATTTAATAGTCAAGCATCAAGGAACGCAGTCATACGATCGATGACGGGCTCGGAGCGCAAACGGGGAATTGTAATAGAGAAAGAATTCTATGGAAAGATAATGATCAAAATTCCACATCTTCACAATTTGCAACAATTCGCACAATTTCTTTCTCTGAGCACTGGTTTCTCTCATTTTATCTCAAATTTACTCATTTTCCGCACAATTGGACATAATTTACCACAATTTTTATCATTGTATGCACAATTTTCTTGATCATTGACGTATCTTCTCTCTTTATCTCAGTCCCCCGTGCGCAGCAGCTTCTTTTGTGAGTCAAGAGTTGAAGGTAAACTGGCTGAGCTCATTACCGCCACTGCTTCGATTGGTAGCACCCAGTTTTGTGCGAGGAGGGCAGAGGAATGGATAAGCGTTGGACAGGGCATTATCAGTGGCGAAGCTTCATTGTTCAAACGACGATACGATGATGCCAGTCGTGTACCTACATTAATACTTTCTCTAATGTGAGTGATGAGGTTTCGTTAAATGAGCACAAAGCCTTGATGGTGAAGAAAAGTCGGCAGTCAAGTCTGGCGCGGTGGGTGAAAATGCGGTTGTTGTTATTAAGTCAACAGTCAACACTAGGCTTCGGGAGACAAGAGGCGTGGCTCAAGTCCACCCAACAATAGGGAAGCAAATCGAACCGATCTGATAATGATAACTGGTTTATCACTTGTGTTACACTTATCGTTAGAGGAGAGGTCAGGCCTCAAACCTTCAGGCGGAGAGGTTTGTGTGGTCAACCCCGAGTCTTTATGATAAGAGGTCGGGTCCCGAGTCGTAAGAGGAGGGATCAGGCCCCTTACCAACAAGAGGAGGGGTACAAGTGGTCACCTCGAGTCATTACGAGGAGAAGTCAGATTTCAAGTCGTTAGAGGAGAGATCGGGCCTTGAATCGTGCAGAGGAGAGGTAAACCTCGAGTCGATGCGAGGAGGGGTCGGATCTCAAGTCGTTGGAGGAGAGATCAGGCCTCAAGTCGCGAAGAGGAGAGGTTTGTGTGGGAATCTCGAGTCATTGCGAGGAGATGTTGGTTTTCAAGTCGTTAGAGGAGAGTTCAGACGTCGAGTCGTAAGGATGAGAGGTTTTGCTGAAAGTGGTCTCGTTAATGAGTATTGCCTTGGAGCGCATTAGCGCGAATAGATCTCTAACTATTGAAGCATAGTGTACAAGCATAGTGGAAACCAGGTCTGCGGCCCCAGGTGGAGTTAAGGGAGTAGGAGTTATACACGGAGTATATCATGAGTCTTCCCATTGTACCCATGGACCCAGAGTAGCAAACTGTGGGGACGCGGTGGCTCGCCGTGCCTTGGAATACAATCCGTAAACCGGGATTTACCACCGTGGTTACCAACTAAAAAAAAAACACTTAGCGATAAATTTAAAAAACTGATGACTTCTCATCCCTTTCCAATGCCGATCAAGATAACTCGTTCGAACTTTGCTCTAGTGGGCATCAGATTTCTTGATGTAAGCCCCGTGCAATTGTTGGTAGTTTTGATGGTGCGTTTAACGGCCGTGTCGGCCCGGCACCTTGTGTGTCATCAAGCAATTGTTGGTATTTTTGGTATTTTTTGTTGATGCATCTACCGATCGGTCGGTCCGGCCCGGCACCTTGTGCGTCACCAAGCAATTGTTGGTATTTTTGGTATTTTTTTTTGGTGCGTCTACCGGTCGGGTCGGCCCGGCACCTTGTGCATCAAGCAATTGTTGGTGTCCTCCTTGGGTGCCAGCAAATTGTTGTTGCTTATCCTTAACGTTACAAGAGACGATAAATTTGAATCGGAAAGCACAACTTATCGAGAGCAAAATTGAAGTTGATAAGCGCTAGGTATAGTGTTCTTGAGGATGAAAATCTCTCGCACGGGTGTTTTGATCGGCAAATTCTATCGGAGGATAACGATTTTTGGATTCCCTGCCCAACAACATGGAATTCTATAATAATGTTTCTGGCTCTCGTGAAAATACAGACAAACAAACTATCGCATGTAGTAAAAGATGGTCAGTGGTAAAAGGCTGCGAAGATCTAATTCTCATTCTAATTTTCTTTATTTAGAGGATTTTAACCATCGCAGTCATTCGTCCTCTGCAGCAAAGATCTATAGGGTGTCCCATTATGTCTAAGCACGATTTTGATGCTACCCTGATCATTCTGGATGATTTTTAAACAGCTGATTTCTGGTGTGTGTTGTTGTTTACAGTTCAACTTAAAACTCTGTGTATCGTGAGCTCGAATTTTCATAATTTTCGTGAACCTAACAAGCTATCGCGGTCAAATGGTGCACTTTCTCAAAAATTTCGCTGAGTCACTTGGCGAAAATGGAAGAAGTAAGCATTGGAGCGGTCCGAAATGCAATTCTGAAGTATGTAGAGGAAAGCAACTTCGTGGATGAAGGAAATCTAGGCGAAAACTGGGTCCGGTGGACAAGACTTTGGACCGGAAAGTCATGCGTGCTTACCCCAGTAGGAAGACTGCGTCAGTTCGGGATGTAGTCAAAAAATTGGGATACCTTCTCCACAACGTTCATCTTGCCATAATAGGATTGGGTCTGAATTCAGAATTGTCTTAAGACATATCAGAAGCAGAAGAAGCGGAAGCCGAGTCAAAAATAAGCTGCTTTTGTCAAACCAAGTACTCGTAAATTATATGATCAACTGCTTTGTGGAAAATCGGTGTGCGTCATCATCGACGACGAAATCTATTGAAAGTTTGATTACAAAACGCTTCTAAGTGACCAGTATTGGGGGCCGGACATTCGGCCGAAAGATGTTAGGCCGAAGGTCGCTAGGCCGAATGGGTTAAAAGGCCGACGGATGTTCGGCCGAATATGACAATAGGCCGAATGCGACATTAGGCCGATGGTTATTTGGCCGAACGGATGTTAGGCCGAATGGTCATTAGGCCGAATGGTCATCAGACTAAATGGTCATCAGGTCGAATGGACGATAGGCCGAATGGTCATTACGCGAAATGATCACTAAGCCGAATAATCATTTGGCAGAAAGGTCATAAGGCCGAATGGTCATTAGGCCGATTGGTGACTAGGCCGAATGTTCATTAGGCCGAATGGTCATTAGGCCGAATGGTCGCCAGGTCGAAAGGTCGTAAGGCCGAATGGATGCTAGGCCGAAAGATCGTTAGGCCGAATGGTCATTAGGCCGAATGGTCATCGGGCCAAATGGTTGTAAGGACGAATGGATGCTAGGCCGAAAGGTTGTTGGGCCGAATGGATGCTAGAAGGTCGCTAGGCCGAATAGCCACTAGACGGTTGGTTGTTAGGCTGAATGGTCGTTGGGCCGAATTTATGCTAGGCCTATAAGACATATTATCGCTTTCTTGCATGTTAGGCCGATCAGCAGTTAGGCCAAATAGTCATCAAGCCGAACAATCATCAGGCCTAATGGATGCAAAGCCGGATTTGTCCATTCGGCTTTGCGACCATCCGGCCTGTCGTTCATTCGACTTTACGACCATTCTGTCTAATAACCATTCGGCCTTGTAACCATTCGACCTAATGACTATTCGGCCTTTTGAACATTCGGCCTAACAGCCATTCGGCCAAACGACCATTTGGCCTAACAGCCGTTCGGCAAAACAACCTTTCGGCCTAGCATGCAGACAAGTGTAAAAGATTTCTTATTGGCCTAGCAACCATTCATGATCATTCAGCCTTACAGCATTTCGGCCTTACGACCATCCGGCCTTACGACCATTCGGCCTAATGACCATTCGGCCAAATGACCATTCGGTCAAATGGCCATTCGGCCTAATGACCATTCGGCCAAATGACCATTCGGCCAAATGACCATTCGGCCTAATGACCATTCGGCCTAATGACCATTCGGCCCAATAAACATTCGACGTCATGACCTTTCGGCCCAGTGATCGTTCGGCCGAACAACCTTTCGGCCTAATAGCATTCGGCTGGATAACCGTCGGCCGGATAACCCATTCGGCCTAGTGGCCTGTTCGGCCTAGTGTTCGACCAGATTGCCCATTCGACATTACGTCCATCGGCTGAATGACCTTCGGCCGAATGGCTTTCGGCCTCATAACTTTCGGCCGAATGACCCAGCCTCACCAGTATTACACTGTTCGGGATGACCGCAGTGTTAACGAGTCGAAGACATCAATTTTTACAGAAAAATTAGGCTAAAATGCAATGGTTTGTCAAGCCATATGTAAGTGTTTCATGCACTCCGAACAGTTTGTGAACACTGAAACAATGAATACAGCTTCACGCCCGAGAGTGCTTGAACCGTAGCCTGCTGCCCATGATCCGCAAGCATGATCACTTAGTATTGTTTTGGCCGGCTTTGGCATCAGTTCACTACTCAAAAGACACGATCTTGGGCTTGGCAGAAATCCAACAAAGTCCAGATTGTATCGAAGGAGTTTTTTTTTTGTTTATTTGTGACACTTTACCAACGTTTTGACATTCGTGTCATTGTAGTTTAAGTTTTACAGTGTCTCATAAATTTTACATTTTTTTTTAAATTGTTGTAGTGATTTCTCATGCGAGTCTTCATACCGAAGGAGATGAATTCACAGATTGTCCTCAAGCGAGGCCGATTGAAACTTTTTTCTCCCATACCAAATAGTTTTTCAGGAATCATGTGAAGCCTGCATATTCAATCGAAAACTTTGCAAAAGATTGGAAAAAAGTGATCAAAATCATCGCCTCTCGTCTTCGATCAAAAATTCGATCACTGGCCTATGATTGACTGGAATCTGATTTTTCATTGATTCTCTGTAAAATAAGACTATAGAAAACATAGAAGTGACGAAACAAATGAAATTGCTCCTAATTTGTGCTTAAACTGTTTATTTTAAATCGTACTTAGACATAATGGAACACCCTATACATCTTATGCTCACTTTGTTCAAAACTGAATTGCAGATACCTACTCCGAAGGCTGTCAAAGAGACTCTTGGGAGAACCGTGCAAGAAGTTTGTAGGAGTTGCGCTTGAAAATAAACTTTCTTATTAAACGTTTGCAGTAAAGTAAAGATGCGAGAAATTTTTAAACACATTTAGCTGACGATTTATGGAAGAAATTTCTGTTCAGGTGCTTTGAAGAGCGACTTCGTGACCGTGACAATGAGGAATATCTTGCATATCCTCGACAACACAACTGTTTTGATCTATTTTATAAGAAGTTTGAAAGATTATGAAACCAATCATGGAGTCAATTCTTCGACAACGTCCAGCATATCAGAAAATGCATAACTCTATATAGGAAAAAAGTTGTTCAATTGTTCAAAACAAAGAGTAGAATGTTATTCGTCTGGATGAGATCGATTTCCAAGAATATCTTTTCATAAACCGAACTATTAATGATACTTAAATCCCATACATCATAAAAGTTTATACCATCACTTGGATGACCAACGGCGTAGAAATTTAGATTGTATGTATAACTTGATCGCAAGCTACATGCTGTTTGAAATCTATCTAAACCATGCATTTACGATTTATCAATATTTTGTTTAGAAAACTTTTACATTATTCATTATAAGGTTATAAGGATTTTGTTTTGGTTGAAAGGGAAAATGTTATTCAATCGACTATTCCAACAGTGAAACTAAACTAAACATGACAGACCCAATCAATGTCTAGACATATTTTTGAGAACCAAGCATTTATGTTTCATCAACCATCTATATTGTAATAATATACGAAAAATATAGAATAGGTACCCGCAAAACGTTGTCGTTTTATGAAAGTGGAACGAAAACTTTCTGTAGAAATGAAACAGATGAACATTACCAATAGCAGAAGGATGGATGGTTTGGCGGTGGAAAATATTCATAAAGAGAAGAAAGTAGTTTTGTTTTTTTGGATTCGAGATATAGAGAGAAAAAATAGAAGAAAAAACAGTTTTGAAAAGTATACGAGAAAATGGCGAGATCGCGAAACGCATGGATCAACTTACCGGAACCGCTTTCTCTCGAGTGGCGACGTGGCTTGGAATCGTCTTGACTTGATCCCATCCCGATGAGTTTTTCAGTACCGCTGCTGCTGTTGTTGCCATTGTTCATTGAGTTGTTTCTGGGCAGGTGATGACTTCCTGGACGGCCATCGTAGCAGTACGGCGCGTAACCGGGACCATACGAGTCATAGGATCGGCCCTGCCCGTGACCATGGCTGTGATGGGCTTGAGCTGTCGCTTTTATGTTTTGCATGATTTTAACGAATCCATTCTTTGTGACCCTTTCCAGACTACCGGTGGACGTTTTCAGTTTCGTAGTGAAACCTTCTTTGATCACCTGCAGTCTTTTCGTGAAAACAGATCGACAAAGGAAGGATTCGTTGAGCGACATTTGCTTCTGTATTCGTTTCCGAATTCGCTCTTTCTCACGCAAGCGGCTCTCGGCCATCAGCTCTTCGTTGAGCGAACTCTGCTTTCGCAGCAGCTGTATTCGAGACTCGTTTCGTTGAATGTGCTCCCGGTAGGCTTGCGCCGATTCACACAGTTTGTAATCTACATCTTCACACAGTGATTGTTTCTGTTTTACCAGTTTTGGTCTTCGGGATACTGCTGGCTCAGCAGGTGTGCCTTTCGATTCAGGTATTTGAGCACCTAAACTTGGTACACTTGAACGTGATCTAACTATGGTTTTTGGTGGTGGATTTAATATACTACCTAGACTTCGGCTCTTCAGGCCAGCAGACAGCGGTGGCTCCGGAATGTCGTCGAAATCCTCCAACCGTCTCAGCTCGATCGGTAGATCTTTGGCGTCCTCGTAGTCCAGACTGCTGTCATGCTTTGTCTCTCGAGAACTCCACGACTCTAGGAACCATGGACTCTTTTTACTGCCGGCAAGTTTCTAAAAAAAGCAGGTTATAAGACCACTTCGGTCGTTATTCGAAAGTTATCACTAGATTACCTGGATAGCACGCCTTACAAAACTGTAACAAGTTTCACCGGGCGAAGACGAGGAAAGGCTCGAACTGTCCCCATCGCCAGCCGATCGGCTCGAGTTGGTTGAATCTTCCGTATACGCGTGGTATGGTGGTAAAAAATCGTCATCATCCTCTTCATCCGATACGCCGGCATTTTTCGAACGTGGTGGCTGCCAAGGGACGAGCACATCTTGAGATTCGAACCGTCGATGGCGCTGTTCGAGCGCCCACACCGTTATGATTACTCGCCCTCCGATTCGTAATATTCGTGCGAGTTCTCGGATTGCTCCCACGCGTCGTTCCGTTGTGGCGAAATGGTGAACGACCGCCAGCGACAGTACAGCATCGAATGATTCATCTCGGAACGGCAAATCCAAATTATCACAAACGGCCACCTGTTGAAAGAAAGGAAAATGATGAAATCCAAGTTACTTTACGCCTGAACAAGATAGCTTCTAAGTTTTGAATGCCATTTTTTTTCAATCGAGAAACAATTTCAGAGATAAAAGTATTGTGGATTTGTGTTTTTTACAATGTTTTATGCGGCTTCATCAGAGATTGTCTTTTCAACACTTTATCGCATAACAACTGGAGATATAACAAACGAGTTATTGTGGTTCGAAGATTGTATTTCGCCTGCGCCATGTCGCGATGCATACATTGCAACAAAATGTCTAAAAAATCCCAATACTTCAGGCTTAATGCAACCTCTTCCCGTAGTAATGGAGATCTAGTTAAATTTAGAACGTGACCTTTGTGTAAGCCAATGATCAATTTTAGCCTGAAGCGTGTAAGATTTTTCATGTTTCATTCTTCCCATCTTTTGTTAGATTCTTTAAGACATTGGAACACCTGACATGATGGAACCATCGTAATATCACTTTGAATCGGAAGGATAAAAACAGGAGAGTTTTATATTACAATTTAGTTCTTATTTTAACATCATTCCACTAGTCAAAAGTTTATCCTGATCGTACCATTTTCCTTCGGCCTTAAAGCACAACTTTATTCTTTAATCCTTTCCTTCTTTTCAAATCTATCGTTTTATTTGTTTATTTATTTATTTGTATAAAAAATCAACGGATCACATGTTGATCCAAATGATAACTTAATCCTAAATAACTTATCAAAATCAAAACCCACTCGACACAGTTCTGGACACGTCTAATATTTTCCTTCGGAACACATTTCTCGAAACGTCAAAGTCGAAATGCGCAGAAAAACGATTAAAAGTTTTTAAGATTCCGACAAAAGCGCTGTTGGCCCCATAGTTGTTCAGACGAATGGGGACGTAGAGCTGTAAATGCTGGTTTCTTAATCCTCGGGGTCGTACACTGAGATGGACAGCCTCCAGCAGCGTGGGAGAGTCTTTTCTCGATGTCAGCAGGTAAGCCACAACCAGAGCTCGAGTAGCGTTCCTACGAACTTGAAGCGTATCCAAGTTTATGAGGCGGCAACGATTTTCGTAGCTTGGCAGACGAAACGGATCGTGCCAATTCAAGTGACGTAGGGCACACCGCAAGAAGCGCCGATGGATAGCCTCGATTCGTTCAGCTCCGTTCTGAAAAACGGGGCACGAGACAGCTGATGCGTACTCGAGAATGGAACGAACTATTCAGCAATAAAGACTTTTAAGGCAGTACACGTCTTTGAAGTCTTTGGCCCTGCGAAACACGAATCCAAGGTTTCTAGAAGCTTTGTCAACTACATAGTTCGTGTGAGTCTTGAACTCCAGCCGTTGATCGAGGATAAATCCTAGATCGTTGATGTGTTTACTCGGGTGATGGTTTCGCTTCCAAGGATGTACTCCGCGCAAAGAGTGTGCCGCTTACGGGAAAATTATATAACCGAGCATTTGCTGCAGTTCAACGGCAGGCAGTTAATGTCGCACCAGTGAGCAAATACGGAAAATTGCTGCTGTAAAAAGTCGATATCGTCTTGGTTGTATATGGCGTGAAAAAGTTTCAGATCATCAGCATAAGCAAGTTTTGTGCCTTCAAGGAGCGAGAATGCGTCATTGAAGTAGATTACGAAAATTATCGGTCCTAAATGGCTTCCTTGGGATATTCCTGAGGGAGCAGGGAATTGCCTGGAAAAGGATTCACCGGTTCGAACGGATAATTTCCGTCCCGTTAGATAACTCCGGAACCAATCCAGTAGAGATCCACAGAATCCTAAGCGTCCGAGCTTTGCGATTGCAATATCATGGTTCACTTTGTCGAACGCAGCTGAGAGATCAGTGTAAATGGCGTCAGTTTGGGTCTTCCTGGCAAAGCAGTCTTGAACGAAAGATATGAAGCTCAGTAAGTTGGTAGTTGTTGATCGTTTAGGCATGAATCCATGCTGGTCGTTGGAAATGTAAGGTTTGCAAAACGAGAAGACAGGATCCATAACGACTAGTTCAAAGAGTTTGGATATCGCGCAGATATCCCACGGTAGTTGTTAATATCTCTCTTGTTCCCTTTTTTATGGACAGGAGACATATGAGCTTCCTTCCATTGACATTGCGTTGTCCAGCGATGATTGAAAAATATATTTGATGGGAGTCAGTAAAAGTGGCATAAAACGCTTCAAAAAGCTGCTGGTATACCGTATGAGAATTTCCCCGCGAAGAGCTCACAAATTTCGGGGTCGGAATCAGCTGTGTTGTTGTCCAGAAACATGTGGGACAGGAGCCCTGTTTCTTTCCGCTAATTTTTTACGTGCTTCCAAATTTTTTTCGGTCTGGTCTTGAAGTTTCACTGAAGCCGATTAAGATAATTCTGGTGGCAGCGCTTACTGGTCTTTTTATAAGTCGAGTTCAGTTTGCGGTATTCGTTCTGAGCGTAGAGCGACTTGTACTTGTTATAGTTACGAAGAGTACGTTTTTTAGCTGTCTTTTGTTGCCGCAGTTCTTTAGTGACCCACGGAGCCCGTAGATAAGCACCTACGCTACGTTTCGGCACATGGCGATCGATGGTGTAATTAAGGATATTCGTAAATGTCTCTGCAGCTGGATTGGGATCAGAAAGATCGAGCTGGACTTCCCATTCGATGGATTCCAGAACGCGCAAGATAGCCTCGGAATCCATATTCTTGAAATCTTTATAGTAAGATGTTTTCTCAATGGGAGAATATAACCTAGCGGCACCGAGTGAGACCACTAGAGCTGGGTGATGTAGGACATCTTTGACGAGTGGGGCGGGAGCTAAATCGATCGTCGGAATCCTGAACCCTTCGTTAAGAAAGCAGAGGTCAAGCATCCTGCCGTTCTCGTTTTCAATGTAATTTATCTGACGTAGAGTCGCTGTGCTTGGGGCATCTAAGTAGACGCTGCAAGGTGCCGTGAAAGAAGAACGCGCAGGATCTGGAAACAGGATTCATTTCATTACTAGGACGTTGCCGGCGCCGTTATTGATGTTAAAAAAAAAGAGCATCAGTTATGGACATTGTGGATGTGCTGTCAATCCCAAACACCATTTGACCTTTGAACAACATTGATGACCTCGGTCAATCACGGAATATCAACCATTGGCGAAGCGGAACTTGTTCTACTGAGCCTCGCCTGACACCAGGTGGATGTAAGTAGTCGATCAAGCTAAACTATGCTAAGAAAGTATGTGCATGTTCTTTGCGAAAAGAGGAAGCATTTCGGTTAAGGGGGGGGTAGGGTCTAACGGGTATAAAAAAAACACCATTTTCACGATTTTTTTCTAGAGCTATCGTTCAAACAAATGTATTCAAATTTTTTGCATTATACAAAGCATTGTTAAAAGGACATTTAGTAATTTTTTCGTAGAAAAGTATTGAAAAATAAGCCGGTGACGGAGCACTTTCGAGGATGCCTTTTAGAAAACAGGATTTGCGGTGGACACTGTATCTCAGCACAGAATCATCTGAAGTCAAAAAATCAGAGCAAAATATTTTTAATGGATGTTTTTCTGGACCCCAACGTTTTTATTTAACTTAAAAATATTTTCATGAAATTTTTGTGGCTGTTTGAAGTAAAAACTACGATTTTTCACTTAAAAATCCGCCATTTTTCACCTGTAAAATCTCCCCAAAGTAAAAAAATCGAAAAAGGAAAACGATGGGGTCTGGTGTTTGATATGTAGAAAATATGTTCCAAATTTGAAAAGAATCGGATAAGTAGTTTTCAAATGACGATGTCCACGGACTTTAAAAATGTGCCTTCGAGAAAAACGCGTTTGAAGTTTCTGCTCTTGCTTTCTTGCAGTATTAGATAGGAGGAGATAAAGGCCTATAACTTCTACAGTTTTGCTTCAATTGACTTGAAAATTTGACACAACATTCTTGAAATGTTTTACAATAAGAAAATAAAAAAATAAAAAAATCGATTTTTTGAAAGTGCTAGAGCCTACCCCCCCCTTAAGCAAGTTAAGTGGTTTCATTCGTTTCAGAAGCAAAATTGATGAAAAAATGTCGAAATCATAATGATTAACATTAATTAACGGGACATAATGTGTTGATGTGCGTATCTCGAAAACCATTCGTTTGATCTAAATACTTTTTATGGAGGAAATGATGGTAATCTTATGATAATTCACGAAAAAAAAAATTATCATTTTTTTTTAAGAAAACATTCTACTTTATTTTTGGTACCTCCTATTGGCCGGCGCACACTTATTTCACTCATGATATTCATAAGTTTTTCAAACAGCTGTTTCTAAATTAACAAAACTTGATTATTTGTGGGCTACTTTAAAGCGTTTCTAATGGAATTTCTGCT
Organism: Uranotaenia lowii; assembly: GCF_029784155.1. Lineage (NCBI taxonomy): Eukaryota > Metazoa > Arthropoda > Insecta > Diptera > Culicidae > Uranotaenia > Uranotaenia lowii. Next base: position 198,461,988 of record NC_073693.1, read on the forward strand.
GGCAAAATCTGACAATAACGGAGTGAAACTATCATGAGATTGAACTTAAAGTATAAGGCCGGAACAAATTTTAAATCCTTCTTTTGTCACTCGGAGTTGAAACATCGTAAGGGGGGGGACAATAAAAAATAATGCGAAAAACAAATAAATTGGAATAAATCGCACGAAACCTTGTATGCGACAAAATGCCTCCACCATTGCACAATACCTATAAATCAAGTACTTTTTTTTATCGAATAATTCAATAAAATCATGATAAGAAAAGGTGGAAAAACTCCCATCTTCCAAAATTTATATTTTGGTCTTGTAATCTTGCAGATATTTGAATTTGTTGTCGAAATTAACATAAAATACTTCAAACTTTATTTTTCCCCCCCTTCGGGTTTTTTGAAATTTCGAAGGGGGGGGGGGGTCACAAAAGAAGAAATTGATATTTGTTCCAGCCTAATAGAATAGTATAGATCATAGGTTGCGAAGGATACATACAAGGGCTTTTAAAAAAGTTTTCATTTTGAAAATTGTTGTTTTTTTTCCACAGGAGCAGAATTTTGGCAAATCATTATATATTTTTTACAAACCAACCAGCAAAAACATACAATATGCTCAGGACCTTGCCACGAGCAGACATGGTATAGGATTGAAACGCTGGAATTTGTTTGAAATATGGTTTTTCATGAGTTCGGTCGTTCATCAGAAATCATCTGTCCCATTGCCTCGGTACCGGCTTTACAGCTTACGAGCTCTGGAACTAGCTTAAAATTGTTTGTTTGAAGTTGGGTTCGAATGATTAATTACTATGCAATACTTTCGGCTTATCGGAGAAAATTTGTTTGGACATTTTCGCGATATATTTACACTTCGTTTTTCGCTTATTCCAAATTAAAAATGCTGGTATGATACTTGACTTCCCAGGTGACCCTTATTCTTAACCATAGTTGCCGATCATGTGCTTCACTCCAATGCTTGATTTGAACTTTGTGTTTGCATACTTTTCCATCACTCACACAAAGTAATTCTTTGAATAATCAACGGTTTTGTCAGCTATCAATTTGATAATGCTGGATTTTGTGCAAAATTATTTTTTTCTTTTTCTCGTGCATCATAAATATCTCAAAAAACGCGTAAATTTAAAATTAAAAAAAAGGCCGGATAGTGCTTTTCACATGCAGCAAAATGCTGTTGAAACTTGTAATGTCCAATTACTAGTAAACGAGATATTAGCAAAAGAAAGTGTCCAATTTCTAAAAGAACTAAGCTTTATGCTAATAGTGTAGCTATTACTGTTTGCTGGGAAACCTTTTTAAATAAAATTCCACGTGGAGTCATGATACATGCTTGTATTTGAAACCATGCTAACGATGTAGCAAAGATCAAGGGGTATAAATAATGAGAAAAAAATCATATAATTTTGTACGAAGAATCCGGAATGCTTAATTACACTAGTTAACAGCATTTTTGAACTTAGTAAACTAAAGGTCATTTTTAATGTAAAATCAGGCGCTGAATTCGAAAATGAAATTCAAAAAAATCTCAGTAGAACCGTTTTTGAGTTATGCTCCAAATATGAAATTTTGGAAAAATAAAAAAAAGTTCTTATACTTGGATGAAAATATCTCGGACGGCATAACAGTAATTTGAAATCCCTTTTTTGCATATTGAAGGTGAATAAGTTTTATATCGATCATCTGAACACTGTTTTTGCATTTGACCAACAGTATTGCTGAAATTAGTGACTTTATGAGAAAAAAAATTATAAAAAACGCATTTTTTTAGAAAAAAATTTGTTTCAACGAAAGTTTTAGACTCAATGGTAGCATTTAAAAAATCTGATTTTCTTTTGCGCTTAAATGTTAATTTAAAACAAAGATTTCAAGTGGTTATTTATCAAAATCGGTTAAAAATTGAAGAAGTTATGGCTACTTTACCATAACAGTATTTTTTGTAGTTTTTAATAATTTAACGAACCGCAGTACACTTATCATAGTATAAGAAGAATGAAACATGATAAGTCTCACTCGCTCCAAGTCAAAATTATTTATTAGCTTACCAAAAGGTCACATGCCGAATTTCAGGAAGATCTGATCATAGGGAGAGGTTGCTTGAGTCTCAAACGTGAATAAAATGTTAAGGTATTTTGCCCGGGCAGATCGAAAAATACTGGTTTTTCATCAATAACTTTTTTCCTCACAAGCCGATTGTTTTTGATGGTTGATTTTCTTAAAGCCTAAGTTGAGACAAATATTTCACCCGAAGACTGTAACTCGATTGCGTTTGAAAAAGGAAAGTTATTGAGGTTCCAAGATTGTATTTTGGTCGAAATTTATCGAATAAAACGCAATGCGTAAAATGTACTCATTGAGTGTTGGACAAAATTTGCGGCCTTTGAATTGCAATAACTTTTTTACTTCAAGTCCAATCGTGTTGCAGTCTTCGGGTTAACATTCAATACTATAGGAAGTGCGAAACAAATCCTTATGAAAATATTTATAAGAAAATACTTGCTTTTGTAGAAAAGAGCTTATTATGCCCCGGATGCTCGTTATGCTCTTATCTCCCCTACTAGAGAAAATACCCTAGCATATCTAAGTGACCATCCTCAAATTATTATAATCACAAAAACGCTCTCATAGTTCAATTGCGAATTTCATTGAGCGACAATTGAAGAGAGATCAGAGTAATTTCATTGAGCGATTCTTTAAACATAAATATGTCTATATTTTCAATCTCATGTTATTCCAAATTTATTATTCTGTGTCTTGAAAATTAAATTTCCATTCCGAATTTTTGTTTTTGAAGGTAACTTTTGTCACACTTTGAAGAACTTTTGACAAAAGTTTAATTTTTTAGACCATTTTCTTATAAATAAATAAATTATTCTATATTTCTCGCATAAGCTTTCATTACGTTGTATGAAACATCTTGAGAACCCAAAGAAAACTGCTGCAAAAGTTATCAAAACAACTTTAAAATTTGTATTTTATATATATAATATGTTGTCCAGGCTACATATGTATATGCTAAATGGAAAGAAGATGCGACTTGTTTTCTTGTTTATGTCAGTTTTTGTATTTTTTCGTAATAAAACTGTTTGTTTACATTTTTTTTCATACGACGTAATGAAAGCTCACGCAAGATTTTATGTTTTAATCCGCATTGCAATTTCAAAATTTCAACACATTACACGATTTTTGGTGTTCTTAAGATATGGAAGTGAAATATTTGAATTATGAGTTTAGTAATTCCTGCTTTCCTCTTACAATCAGATTTGATTCTCAATTTTGTATTTGATAGAACAATTTGAATTTGAGACTTTGAATTGTGAGTCTAAAAAAAATCGAGTTTAGGTTTTGAATTTCACTGTATACAACAGTGAAATTCATAACCTTAAATCGGATTTTATGAAGACCCACAAATTATTATTATTTAGTTTATTAGAGACACTTTACCACTCCTGGGATATTCGTGTCTTTTAAAATTAGTTTACAAATATGTACTTACAAACTAAATAAGTTCAAATGAAGACCCACAAAGGAATTTGAATTTAATTCTGTCGTTTTTTTTATTTTATTTTAAATTCTTTGTCTGAAGTCTTATTGTTACTTCCCAATAGTCGTGAAAGAAATATTTATTTCGCTTTCGATGAAGCTCATACCAAGTGATTGATCATAAAATAAAAAGAGTTTAAATTTCTATCTTTTAGATTTTCTTTTCCAGAAATTATTGGGGTGTGATAGAGTTATTAAATAAATTTGAATAGAATTTTGCATTTAACAACTCTAATCAACATTTTCATTTTCGATTAGTTGGTCAATTCTTCCGCTATGTATGCACGTGATGGATTAACAATTATTGTTTGAAGATACCAGACATAATGGTTATTTGAAGGCAATACAACAAAAACCCCCCGATGGCTTAATCCGACCCTGCAGTTCAATCTGAACAGAACTTTTAATTAGATTTGATTTGAGATTTTAATTGTATGAAGAAATATTTACTAGCTAATCAAAAATCCAGGAACTGATTATGGTCAATAATATTTCCTTTTGATAACTTGAGGTTTTGCATACGAATTACACGATTCATTTAAACTTTTCAAAACATTTGTAATCTTTCAAAGACAAATTTGTATTTCGAATTATTTCCTCAAAGAGAGACAGGAATTTGAATAACTTTCGAACTTTGAATACGAATTACAAATTTATGTTTCAATCCGGAAAGAAAAGTGTGAAATTGTGGTACATTGTTAATGTGTTTTTTCACAATCCACTTATATAAACTATATTAAAATAAAAAGGAAGTTTTTAAGGAATCTAATCCGAAGTTCGTTTAATAAATCATAGTAAAAGTTGTAAACCAAGTTTTTTTTTAAATGTAGATCGAAAAAAAAGTCGTTAATAAAATCCCAATGTACCCTAACTATTTATAAGCGGGAAATTTTGAAACAAGAATAAAATAAAATTATAACGAAAAACTCGGATACCATCAAGTCACCATTCACCGCCCAGACACCATTTACCGCCCAAAACCACCCTTTTGTGTGTATTTCTAAAAAAACTGGATTTTTTCTCCAAAAATAAGACCTGTGTTCTGTGTCGGCATCATTGTTCGACCATTTCACTGAAAAATCATCACTTAATTATGGTAGCTATAGTCAGAAATAAAATATTTGGTTTTTCGTTTCCGATCAAATTATTGAATTCGACGCCTGTTAGCGAACTAAGCATAACTGTGCTCCTAGGGAAAAAAGGGGTTTTGTTTACTAAATAGTACCTATTTGTCCTACAATCGACTTGAAACGATAGTTTGATTTTTGTAGAATAGATTTGCATCGGAAAATTTTCGATTTTTTCAATAGTTGTAGTTTTTTGAAGCGTTTAGTGATGGGCGGTAATCTATATATATAAAAATGAATTTCTGTCTGTCTGTCTGTCTGTCTGTCTGTCTGTCTGTCTGTTCCCTATAGACTCGGAAACTACTGAACCGATTTGCGTGAAACTTGGCAGGTGGGAGTATTGGAGGCAGGGGAAGGTTCCTATTGTGGTTTGAGACCCCTCCCTCTCTCATGAAGGGGGGGAGGGGCCTCCCAAACAAAAGACAATTTTTTGCATAACTTTAGAATCAATCAAGCAAATGGTATCATATTTGGCATGGGATGGTATTTGGGAACGAGGAATATTTCTATGAATATTTGGTACCCCTCCCTCCTTTCAGTGGCGTGATAGGAAGTGGGGAGGGGGGCTACCTAACATTTTTTCATATAACTCGAGAACTAATCAAGATATTGGATCCAAATTTGGCTTGAGAAAATATTTGGACACGAAAAATATTTCTACGGTTATTTGAGACCCCTCCCTCTTTCCATTAGAAAAGGGGGGGGGCCTCTTTCATATTTTTTTACATAGTTCAAAAACTAATAAAGCAAATGGAACCAAATTTGGCATGGGAGGGTATATGGATACGAAAAATATTTCTATGATTATTTGAGACCCCTCCCTCTTTCCAGTAGGGAGTTATAAAGGGGGGAGGGGGCCTCTTTTATAGTTTTTAAAAAGTAATTAAGCAAATGGAACCAAACATGGCATGGGTGGGTATTTGGGAACGTGACATGTTCTAATGATTGTTTGAGACCCCTTCTTCCAGCGGGGAGAAAGGAAAGAGGGAGGGGAGTTCCATACAGTTTTTACTGCATAACTCAAGAACTACAACAGCAAATGGAACCAAATTTGGCACGGAATGATATTTGGGTAGGAGAAATGCTTCTATGAATATTTGGTATCCCTCAATCCTTCAAAGAGGTGGATGAAAAGGGGGAGGAAAGGTCTCCCTTACAATTTTCAGTATAACTGGAGAGCTAATCGAGCAAATTGAACCGTATTTGACATGTGAGTTTATTTGGATACAGGAAATGTTTCTATTAAAAATTGAAGCCCCATCTTTTTAGTGGAAAGATATAAAGGGAGAAAGGGGGGTTTCCATTTTTTTGCATAACTCGAGAATTAATCGAGCAAATGAAACCAAATTTGGCATCAAAAAGTATTTGAGTACGAAAAATACGTTTATGAATATTAAGTAATTACCCCTCTATTGAAAGAAGAGAACGGAATTGGGAATATAGGAAGGAAAGAGGGAAGCTAACATTTAACCTTTATTTTACGAAATCTGAGAAATGGACAAAACTTAACATGGAAAATCATTTTGGTATGACTCTATGATTATTTGACATATCATCCTCCTTCAGTGAAAAGGTACATGGGAGGAGGGAGGCTAGCCCAATACAATTTTGTTAGCATATGTTCTCAATTAATGCTAACGAAGCCAACAAATGGAAACAAATATGGCATGGAAAGGTACTTGGTTACGAGATATGTTTCTACGATTGTTATTGACCCTTACGCTTTACAGTGTTGAGAGGGGAAGAAAGGAGGAGGCTCCATATAAATTTTGTTGTAAAGCTTAAATACTTATCAACCAATGGAACTATATTTGATATGAGAGGATTTTTGGGAACGAAAAAAAAAATGGGTATGATTATTAAAGATCACGAACTCCATTCAGCAGGGGTTTAAGAGAAGGACAGGGAGGGGCTCTCTAATCAGTTTTTAGCATAAATCCAGAACATTTCAAGCAAAAACAACGATTAATTTGGGACCCTTCTTTTTTAGGGCGGAATTTAAGGAAACAGATGAAAATCATCAATTTGAAACTCCAGCTGCAGCTCTCATTTTATAGTGGTTGCTTAATGATGACGTCATAATATGATTTAAAATAATCCCAAAAAATCAATAAACATTCTTATTATTTCTAAAAATATCATTTGATTTTGAAAGGTGTAGCAAAGCACACCGGGTCAGCTAGTTGGTGTATAAATAAAAGTGTGGGTTCCTAATTATCGGTCACGCACAATTTCTTTGTTTTTAACGCATGTATTGTGTCAAAAGTGTAAATTGTAAGAAGCATTTAGTTTGATTACGTTAGAAAATGATGTTTTATCGCTGAAAGTAACCGATTACTTGAGGCTGTTTGCCGGGAATCATCATTTTGTCAGTCAACGCACTTTGTTAAAATTTGTACAAAATTTGCGGGAAAGATTTCACAAAATATGGTTTTGACAGCTCGTTACATGGACAATATTAAAAAGAACAGTTTCCGTGTTGTTAGATAGTTTTTCCTTAAGAAAACATTATCTATACCCGAAAAAGTCGAGTGGGCGGTAATAGGGCCAGTTGAACACCTCAACGTTTAGTTAATTATTTTTTAAAGCGTACATTTTTCGCATTCCACTAAATTTTTTATTTAAAGTAGAGCAGTTTTGAGATGTATTGGAAAAGAAAGCGAATAAAAATCTGCCGTCGTTTTTTTATTACACATGTTTGAAGTTGAAAAACCGCTTAACTGGGCGGTAGATGGTGACATGATGGTACTTAAAGTTTAGCAATATTGCAGAATAATCATTTTAAATCGTTTGGTTGTATGCGGGCTTGCCCGGATTCATGAACATTTTTCAAAAAAAAAAAAAAAAACAAGCAAATCCAATTAAACTTTAAGATTTTTTTTTATATTTTCATCAAATATTCGGAATGTTGACCAATTTTATGAAAGTATCTACCTACATATAAACAAACTTTTTTTGTATACACTTAGGATTGAAGTATTTGAATTAATATTTTAATTAAAATCTGGGAAACATTTTAAAATTATTAAAAAGATCTTGAAGTCACATTCTGTTAGATTTTCAAAATAAAGTGCAATATATTTCGAATGATGTGGGGTAAAAGTACAACCATTCAGAATTCCACAATTTAGCATGAAGGCAGTTCAGATAACTATCAATCCACGCCAGAGTTTTGAATTATTCTTTTCTCGGTTTGTGATAATTTCAAAACGTACTTTTACCCGACTCGTACTTTTACCCCACCTTACTCTAATATTTGGTGATTTTTTTTAGAACTTTAGATCTATGTAAGACATTCCAGTTTCGAGATATAGCTGAGGAATCAAGTATCCCCAGGGATCAAGTATCCTCATTCTCCCTTATGCTTCCAGATTCACTGTCACTATTGAATACTGGTTGAGCATTTGATGAGCAGAGCACACACATATGTTACATCCTAAGTGCAACCTTACGCTACCTTAGTTCACACAAGAGATCCTAAGTGCAACATATGTTCCCTTGAAAGATCCATCCAAATCTATGTACTCAAGCGTACAACCTTCCAGAGGTGGCAGCTAACATGCTTTAAATGCTAAAACCGCTGGTCTTCAGTAGAAGTTATATGTATGTCATGACCGAGATTCGATCTCACGACCTCTGACTACGAAGACATACGCTCTAACCTCTAAGCCAAGGCCGCTGGCGACGCAAGGTGTAATACCCTTCTAGTAACTGCAATCGAAATAACTATCGTATCCAATAGTGTTTATCTTTGCAATGTTTATAAATATATTTTTGGATTAATATGCTAAGTCAAAAAGTACAACCATCAAACAACTGAATAGAAGTAATCGCAGTTCTCAACGAGAAAAAAAAAACATGAAAAAAGGACCAATCTCCAAACAACCCAAAATAATTTAGAGCAGATGTGTCCGTTTCGGAAAAGCGGCAAGCCCAAAGTAGACAGGATAGCTAGCCGTAGGTTCATGTGATGCTGTTTGTGGCTGAGAACAAGGAAAATGTGTTATGATTTTTCTTTCCTCGGCATCCCAAACAAATCCTTCCCAGCCTTCTTCTTGCCTTCCTGTCTCATCGCATTGCTCCTCCTAACTTGGAGGGTATAGGTATCCGGTCTTGGTCTGAGAACTATCTGTTTCCCTTGAATCTTCTACTGCAGTGCGCAGATATTTTTGCATAATTCATGAAAATTCCCATTCTAGTCCAAAATTTGCTTCCGTTTGCGACCGTCATGGCGTATTTTTGGTTGTCTGCTACAACGGACCCTGCTTGGCCGAGTGATAGGATGTTTCTGGCCGGGAAGTAATTGTTTAGGGAGACCGGTTGAAGAATATTGCCAATTTCGCGATTCGGGGTTTCGTAGTATGATAGGAAACAAACTCAAATTTGAAGTCAGATAAAAGGTAGGTTTGTAGTTTAGCAAACAATGTTTCTGGCTATTTTCATATCTATGCACAACATTCTAAGTCAATTAAAGTTATAATATTACCTTATTAAGAATCATGAAATTTTTTAAAAAATATAATAAAGAAAAATGGTGGATTACCTCTCCTCCTTTCCCGTGTGCCACTTTGGTCAATCGGTAGCACCGGTCCACGCCGATGGTACAGATCATGGGATTGAATCCGGTCAGATACCGTCCATTGCCGCAGCCCACGTCACAGACGACGGAACCAGGCTCCAGCCCGGCTAGGAATTGTGCCACTTTGGGTCGGATCTGGCCAACCGGTTCCTCGCAGTGCTCGTAGACGTCGTGCACGTAGGCTCGTTCTAGGGCTGCCGATCGGCCGCTGGCGTCAGTACGGCTGCTTCTTTCCATCGTCGACTTCGCCGTCGCCGGAGTTGCCGTCGTTGCCGGTGGTGGCGCTGCTGCTGCTGCTGTCGATTGGGCTTCTGGCGCTTCTTCTGCTGGAACGAGAAAGGCAATCAGAGAGAAAATTGAAGCATATCAGTGACTGTCTGTTGACTTTTTTCTTCTTCTCTGTATGGGAAAGGATTTATGGTCGAGACATTTTTAAGTCTTTTTCCCTACCCTCCAAATGCTCGGATTCTAGTCATCCCATTACACAAGGCATATCTAATAGACTTGGTACATGACCCTAAAGACAATTTGGCACCAGACCACATTGCTCATTCAGTTCTATAGCCATCAAGGATAATTATTATCAACTTTGATTGCTAAAGAGCTGTGTTGCTATGTGGGCATCTGGTAGATAAACGCTCAACATAATTTTAGATCCGCTATTGGCCCTTATGATTAGATGATCAGTTAATTATGTATTGAAGATCTGATGGCTATCAATATGAAGCTTGAAGGGTTTATTTTAATAATCATAAATTAATTCAATTAACCCCCTTAGAGATCCAATAAAATGTCTTTCTAGCATAACGAAAAGAATTTATTATTTTTGAGGTATATAAATACGAACAATTATTTGATAATTCCAAGTGCATGGATCTTTTGGGAACAATAAGAAATTGGCGCGCCTTGAAAATGTAGAAACAAATTTACATTCAATTAATGAAACAAATGCACCAACTTGAATCTGGATTTTGAATAAAGAGAGAAATTTGCAATAAAATTATATTCACAACAAAGGAAATTTTATACCAGTTCTAGTGAAGTAATTACATAAGCGCTGTAGTGTTTAACAAATATACAATCGTTCAATATATTTCAGTAAATCTACAAAGTTTGTGCGAATGCTGCGTGTATTTTCATTTCCGTTCCCGTTCCCGTTCCCGTTATTTTCAAAATTCATAAAAAGTTAGAAAAATAAAGTGAGCGAAACAAGAATAAAACATCTATGTTTTTTGCTTGTTATAATAATAATGACTGAAAATCATAAAAAAAAACATTTTACAAAGGATAAATTAAGCATAAGTTTACATAAGTGCTAGAGGAAAATCTCTTAAATCCCCTTTAAAAGTTGGAATTCTAGAAAATGCTTTAAAATTAATTTACTTATTCAAATAGTTCGTAGAAGCATTATAATTCACTTTTCCACAATAAATTCTAAGAAATAATCTTAATTTTTGTAGAAAAACATAAGTGGAACTATTCTTATTTCGCACCCTTTTTCATATTGGGGATCCTCAATGGAAATTGGTTCATCCAAAAAAAGTAAACTTATGCTTCATTTATCCGTGGAACAATTTGAAGCAAATTGTAAAAGACAATTTTGACGATTTTCAATCATTCATATTTTAACAAACGAAAAATAAAGTGATACATTTTGTTGGATTACCATGCTTGTGTTCGTTCATTTCAAGCAGTAGATATCTAATGCAGGAATAACAAAAACTATAGTTTTTGTAACAAACATCCCTAGAATAATGTCTGAATAATTTATTATCTAAATCTGATTTAGATTTCAGGTTCAGATTTCAGATTCAGATTCAGAATTCAGATTCAGATTTCAGATTTCAGATTCAGATTTCAGATTCAGATTTCAGATTCAGATTTCAGATTCAGATTTCAGATTCAGATTTCAGATTCAGATTTCAGATTCAGATTTCAGATTCAGATTTCAGATTCAGATTTCAGGTTCAGATTTCAGATTCAGAATTCATATTCAGATTTCTTATAATAAATAATTCAGACATTATCTAGGAATATTTGTCACATGTTACTTTGATATTTTGAGAACTCTCTGTTCCATGGCACTACGGGGCGGCAAAAATATAATTAGGTGTTTTGAACTTTTTTGTAATTTTTGAAATTTTTTAAGAAAATTACTATTTTAACTAACTAAAATTAAATTCATACAAAAAAAAATTAGTAAATAACTTTTAAAGTAGAATGCTTGGGGTTATTTTTGAACCTACTTTTTATTTCTTTTGAAAACCGGATTTTAGACTAATTGATCAATAAACGATAAATACCATCAAGACATTTCATGAAACTCAAAAGAAAAATATGTGAAATGATTGATCAATCAAGAGATTTTTTTTTTGACAAACCAACATCAACTTTGTTGAATTTATACTCAATTATGGTTAAAAATTACCCATTTGCATGATATTTTAGCTTTGTTTGACTATAACTCACAAAACGGTGTTTTAAGGTGCCTGGAATCTCTTTCATTGTATTTTAAGGACCTTAAACTAGATCTTGATAATGAAAAGAGTATGGGAAAATGCGGGGATTTTTTTTGGCAAGGCTTTAAAGTTTTTGATTTAAAAAAAAAATTATTTACCCATTTTTATCATAGATCAATTTAGTGTGTTAAAATTTTGAATGGTTCAAATGATAACTTTTAACATAAGCTTTCATATGGTGTACTTTCAATTTTAGAAAAAAAAAATGTTTTCCGTAGAAATATATGTTATTTAAATTTTTTCATAAATTTTTTTTCATCATATATTTTTTTTCAATTTTTCAAAGTCTGATGTCTGTTGAACGCACCACGCACCAAGTATCCAAGATAGTGAGTTGAAAAACTGGGAATATCTTAGTCAAATATTAAGTTATTAACTAGCAAAAATAAAAAAGCGATCCGATAAAGTTCAGTTTTTGACTTTTTGCTTACTCAAACCCCATAGTGCATGGGGAAAATTTCAATGGAAGGGATGCTCCTATACAATTTTTTACATTATTCAAGAACCTATCCAGCGAGTGAAACCAAATTAATTTTGGTAGGGTATTTGAGTATGAGGAATGTTTCTATGAATATATAGTACTACTGCCTGCTTCCAGTGCAGTAGAGGAAGGAGATAGGGGGGCTCCTTTACAATTTTTCGCATAACTTTAGTGCTTATCGAGGAAATGGAACCAAATTTGGCAAAGGAGGGAATTTGGATACGAGAAACGGTTATGTCAGGAAAGAGGGAAGCTCCCTTAAAATTGTTATGCAAAAACCAAAAATTTATCCAACAAATGGCACGAAACATGACATGGGAAATTATTTGGGTATAAGAATTGGTTCTATGATTATTTGAAACACCACTCTTCTTCCATAGAGTACACAGGAAGTAGGGAGGGGGCCCAAATAACAATTTGTTGGTATAACTGGAGAAGTGAGTAAACAAGAAGAATCCAATTTGACATGGGAAGGTATTTAAATACGAGATATGTTTCTATTAATGTTACAGACCCTTCTGCCTTGCAGTGTGGAAAACGGAGGGACGGAGGGGGTTGTGTTGCTTAAGAGCTTATCAACCAATGGAACCAAATTTAATATGATTGGGTTTTGGATTACGAAAAAATGGAATCTTTCCAGCAGCAGATCGGAAGGAGAAAGGGAGGAGGCTTCCATACAAGTTTTTTGGCATAAATCGAGAACCCTCATTAAGCAATAGAGAGCATATAATATGAGAGAGGTTGCTTGCTTACTTATAATTTGAGGCTCTCACTTTAATCTCGAATACTTAACAAAAAAAATGGAACGAGTTGTGACGTTGTTTAGATACTAAAATGTGTCTATAATAGTATAGTAGTCTATAATAGAAAGTGGTGAGGAATCCATACAAGTAAAAACATACATTTTGGCATAATTAAAGAATCAACGTGAAGCAGAGGGAAAATTGCAAATCTTTGAAAACTAATTTATAGACAGTTTCAGAAAATAAGATAAAATCTTCAAAGTAGTGCAATCCGTAACTCCAGTTGAGGCTCCCATTTCAAAGCGGTTGCTTCTGAATAATGTTGAAATTTAATTCAAAATGATGCCAACAAAAAAAAAAAAAAAACAAATTTAAATAATTTATTAAAAATTTCTTTTATTTTTGGAAGGTGTTGCAAAGCACACCGGATGAGCTAATTTCAACATAAAATGGTTTAAAAGTGCAGATTTTCTATTCTTGAGTTAATTGAAGTATTGTTTTTGATTTTTTATAATATTATTTCAAAACTAAATTTAACATTTCAGAAAAGTTGTGCTCAGGGTAACAAAAAGCGTAAAGTAAAAGGCAATAAACCTCAGATTTGGTCTACAATATGTTAAAATTCTATAATTTAATACTAGAATTGGTCACCATATTCGTTTCTTCATTATTTATTCATCACTATCGGTTGGAATTGAATTGCAATTGAACAGAACGGCAAATTTTTTTTTTATAATTCCTTGATACTCATGAAAATAAAGCTATAAAAGCATTTATATTATTTATGAACTTTGCAAATAACCAGCTGTGGCCTGAAAAACCAAGCACTTTTATTATTATTTTGATATGAATTCTCATTCTATCTTAATTCATATGAATCAAGAGTTTTTCAATACAAGTTCAACGAAATGAGTTAACTATGTTGCATAACACATAATTTTTAGGGACTTTTTAGCTTCGAGGACGCTTTCTGAAGACCATTAAAATCAAAACTCATATTTTGGAAATAGCATTTTATTTGATCACATCATACACTTGGACGATTTCAAAATGGTATTATTAATGGAAATCGGTTCAATAGTTTCGATAAATCCAGGTCTATATAACCCTAACCGGCTAATTGCCTTTTTTCTTGGTGATTCTGGTAACTCTATTAAAAAAAACTAAAAATTAGAGAAATTTTAGAGCTCCTCATTTGAGGAAAAGTAAAAAAACTTCATGTATTCCCAATAGAGATGTATTGACCTTTTCAATTATTCGGCCGAATATTCGGTCGCGCAGTTTCTCAATAAAACGACAACGAACAAAGTAATGCCTCTTTGAAGTTGTGACTTGAATTCATTCAGTTAAAACAGAATAGGGTAGTGTACTGAATTCACGTTACGAAATTTAAGTTATTTCGAACAATTTTTAGAGTAAGGTTGCTAGAATTTTTCCCACTCCAATCCGGGCCTAGCAATTCCGGGCATTTTTTCAAAAAAACCTGGCAAAATCCGGGCATGGATTTCAATTTTTCAAATCCAAAAACCGGGCAAAAACCGGGCAAAATTTAGGTGTTATTATATAATAAAGCAAAGAAAACATGCAAAAAAAAATTAAATTAATATATTATTCATGTAATTGCAGACTTCCAAAAACTTTTTGGAACACTTGAAAATTTAAAGGTTTATAAAAGTAAATCAGCGATATTATTTGAAACTACCGTTGAAAATTTCCATACCGTTAATTGATTTTGCTGAAACTTACTCAAAAACTTTGATTTTTTTTGGTTTCTTTCTGAAAATTGTAAAAAAAACCGGGCAATATCCGGTCTTTTTTCACGATATCCGGGCAACCGGGCCGGACCGGACTTTTTCGAAATTTTGCATCATATGTTGTTATTGTAGTTGTACAATCCTCAATGTTCAGTATCTTTTCCTAACTTTTCCTTATTTTTACTGGTACTTGAATAGCAACATATTGAGGAATCATACGTTAAAATTATTGTTTTTAACTGCCTTTATTTCATTTTTCAATATTTTTGTTTTTTTTAATTGAAAATAACGAACAAATTTAAAGATCAAATAAATCATGTTCGATTTGTAAAAATCCGATCGACTTTTCAAACCAGCTTTCAATACATATTCACCTTATAAAATTTTACAAAAAAAAATGTTGTGACGTGAATTCACTCATTCGCGCTGTTGTAACTCAGCTGGATTCTAACCAATTCCTATAAAATTTAATGTTTCAGAATCCTCTCATCATTTTCAAAGAAGATCTTATTTTTTATTGTTTTACAATATTTAAGTTTCCTTCTTTTTGTTACTTGAATTCACTCATTTGCGACTGTTTTTGTTCGTTTTTGAAAACAACCCCATTGGATATTAAAAAAATCGTTCTTCTACACATGAAGCAGTGTTTGTGGCTTTGAAACGTATTGAAAAAATTTCAAAAAAAATTAATCCATATATTTTAATTAATTATTTTATAAAATTTGTTGACATTTACACTTTTTCCAACAGAAAAACTGATTTTCAAAATTATTTAAAACATGGAAAATTTTTTTTTCTCTTTTCGTTGGTTTACTATGATTTAATTATCAAAAATATTGATAAATTTGAGATTTTTAGACACGCTAGCGTATAAAAATCACTTGTACGTGGAATGTGTCATATGCCTTCTCAAGTCCGCTAACTTGACCAATCAACCGTATTCATTACTAACTCACATTCAAATAACATGTTCTGACCGAGCTTCGAACCCTAGCTCACTGCTTGGAAATCGAGCTTCATACTAGCTGCTCTATATGAACATCATGAGTAGGCAACGATTTTACTTGATGTGATGATTTCCTTTAAAACGACTTTCCAGTTCATAATTTCCACTTCATTCCCATTTTCAAGCTGTTAAAAAGTGCTTTCGGAACTAATTGTGTACTTCAAATTGTCGTTTCCCAAGTAACGACTTGTTTTTTTTTCAACAAGTCTCGCGTGAGCTTTCATTACGTCGTATCAAACATCTTAAGAATACACAGAAAACTGCTGTAAAAGTTATCAAAACAACTTATAACATTTGTATTTCACATATAGAGAATGTTGTCCAGATCACAGATATTCTAAGTGGAAAAAAGTTGCGACTAGTTCATGTCAGTTTTTGTATTTTTGATAATAAAACGGTTTTATTACCGTTTTATTACAGATTTATTATCAAAAATACAAAAACTGACATAAACTAGTCGCAACATTCTTCCATTTAAAATATCTGTAATCTGGACAGCATATGTGAAATACAAATTTTAAAAGTTGTTTGAATGAAAGCTCATGCGAGACGTATAATTAAGCCTATAAATCTACTTCATAGGTTCTATATTACGAAGTGCTTTTGATCGGCCGTTGGAACAAACTAAAAACTTTCAAGTTTACAAAAGAGTTTTTTACGAACTATTGAGCTGTACAAAAAAAAATTGCAACCCTTTGATAACAACTTGATGTTGAATAAATGGGAAGTACCTAACAAGTAGATTGTTTTTATTTCAAACCAACTTTAAAGTTCCCAAATAGTAGAAACAGAAACCAAAACAGTACTTTACAGCTTTTTTGAAGTTTTCAAAGTTCCACAGAACTTTTGTACAGCTCTATGTGAACTTATGAGTTCGTTTCTATAGTGATATTCCAACTTTTGGTTGCTTGGGTAACCGCCATGGAAGGTTAATCTTAATACTGATTTTTCGGCTTTATTTAGGCACATATTCATCGTATCGAGGAAGTTTTCCAACACAGTTTTGTTGGAGTTCACGCTGAACAAAGCTTTTTTGGATTTGCAAAAACTCACTAGCACAAGAATATGCCACCGCCGAATTTTCTACTCATCTCAACTTCCGATTTAATTGCAAATTATACCAATATCTAATACTGCTAGTTATCTGGTCCATCAAGCTCCATCGAAAATACGACATTATTCTGATTATCGGTACAATAAATTTAGTTTATAGTGACTTTGAAGCAATTCAATTTTTTTGATTTAGTGATCTCAGAATTTTCAAGGCTTTCTCGGGCCAAAGCCTAATACTGAATATTGATCTTTTCAACTTTTCGATGAAATATTCGGTAGAATGGATGCGATTTTTTAAATTTCCTTCCTTTTCTTCCATATAAATGTCTCTCGTACTTTTGATTCGATTATTTTTTCAGATATGTAAAAACTTTGCCTGAAACTGAGGTGTACCTTATGGATTCATCATTAGTTTTGACAAGTTTATTGAAGAAACTGGTTCATAAGTGCTACCTTACGCACTGGTGCTTACGTGCTTAATTACGCACTATTCTGGTGCAGGGAAGAGGGACTGAACATAAACCCTTCCAAAACTACCGTGATAGCCTTCACTAGGAGATGAAAAATTACACTAAAACCTCTAACATTAGATGGGGAAGTGTTAAACCTCGCATCACAAGTGAAATATTTAGGCATAGTACTAGACTCAAAGCTATCATGGAACCCACAGATAGAGCATGTAATCGCTAAGGCTACAACAGCTCTATGGGTCTGCCTGAAAGGAGTAGGGAAAAAATGGGGACTAAGGCCGAAAATCATCCATTGGATATTTACAGCTATAATAAGACCCAAAATCTCTTATGCCTCCTTAGTATGGTGGACCAAAACTATGCAAATTACAGCCCAGAAAAAACTAGCGAAGCTTCAAAGACTAGCAACGCTAGCTATAACTGGCGCTAAGCGAAGCACACCGAATGAGGCTCTAAATGCACTACTTAATATTCTGCCTCTACATCAATTCATTGAGTTAGAGGCGGAACGTAGTGCCTTGAGACTCTCCAAACACAAAACGCTCTATGAAGGAGATCTTACAGGACATCTCAAAATCCTAAAGAAATTTAAATTAAACTCACTTATTGTGAAAAATGATGACTGGATGGAGCCCATTTTTAACCTAGACATACCATACAATGTAACTATCAATGATAGGGACGTGTGGGAGTCAGGTGGACCTGCGGTTCCTCCCAGATCTATCCTATTCTTTACTGATGGGTCAAAAATGAATAATAGAACTGGGGCAGGGGTTCTCGGACCTAGACTCAGGATCTCAATTCCTATGGGAAACTGGCCAACAGTATTCCAAGCTGAAATTCAAGCAATTCTAGAATGCACTTTAGCCTGTTTGAAAAGGGGATACAGGTACACAAGTATCTGCATATTCTCTGACAGCCAGGCTGCTCTTCGAGCACTAAGTACGTTCACATGTTACTCCAAACTAGTTTGGGAGTGTATAGTTGCACTAAGAAACCTGGCCATAAGGAACAGAGTATCTTTATTCTGGGTACCAGGCCACTGCGGTATCCTAGAACGAAGAAGCAGACCAACTAGCTATGGAAGGATCTCAGGGACTGTTGATTGGACCTGAACCTTTCTGCGGAGTATCGAGAAGTGCCTTGACTATGGAGCTCAAGAACTGGGAAAGCACCACTATTGTTTCCAACTGGAAAACAGCGGAGAGAGCAACTCAGGCAAAAAGACTCATTGATCCAAGCGCACGACTCTCCAAAAACATGTTGAATTTGAGTAAGCACGAGTTAAGTACTTACACAGGTCTCTTGACCGGACATTGTCCAACAAAACAGCATCTCAAAAGGATAAACATAATTCAAAACGATGACTGTCGGTTCTGCGGGTTCGAAAAAGAAACTGCAGAGCATCTTCTATGCAACTGCTGCGCCCTCCTAAATAGGAGAGAGCGAGTACTTGGGGCAAAGTTAATAAGCGCACAAGACATATGGTTGCATATCAGCCCTAAGAAGGTTATATCATACATCTTTGATATTATACCCGATTGGGATAAAATGCTTAGTCAGCAATCAACTGTCACTCCAATCAATAGTGCAGGTGAACCTGAAAGCATATAGTAACGCGGGGTAAATACCACAATAGATCAGCTACTGGTCGCAGTGGGCTCTCCCCTACAAGGAAAAAAAAAAAGTGCTACCTGTGATGTATGAAACCAAAAAAGATTGGTTTAAAAAAAAATTTTAGTTCTGAGATAGATTAAGGTACTGAAACAATGGAATTACTTTACAAAATTGAACAATGTTCAGTGTATTGAGGATTTCCTATTGGCTTGTGCTGACTTCGCCACAATGTAATATTCCACTTGTTACGATATGTACATTTTGCCTCGAAATGAGCTTGCAAAAGAATGCTCATTTTGAATTCAAAAGCAGCCGCCCATGCCAACATGTTGTCTAGAGTAGCTAGTAGCTGGTCGCTGAAACGTTTTACGATCTATCCCGGAGAAAACGTTTTTCCATCCATGTATCGATTTACATAGCGCTGTTTTCCTATCCTAGGAGGAAGGAGTCCTGGCAGGATCTGCATCTGAATGACACAAAAAGATACACAAACACACATTTTCTTCAGCTATGCAAATGCCACTCTGCTCTAGAGCTTCAGCAGCATTAACGAGAATGTGGTCGAAATGTGCATGTGCTGTCAAATTCTGTCTTCCGGTTTTATCTTTTATATTCCAATTTGGTGTAATCGAAATCCGTAGCAATGGCCGACAGGACTTGGAAATGGCATTTCTGACACAGGGAAAAGTCAATTCCCCAGAACAATGATGGATATTGGTAGCAGAAAAAAAGGAAAAGGTTCAAATTCAATGATGTCATATATTGATGAGCATTTGTCATTGAAAGTTCCACCGATTTTCCGAAGAAAAACAAATACGAAAATAGTAATTTATTATCACAGAAGATGCTTTTATTGGGTTTAAATTACTTGGAAACATACACAGGTAGAAACAAAGACAGTTTCATGTATCTTGTCTCATGTCACAGGTCTCATGTCCCATGTCTCATGTCTCATGTCTCAAGTCTCAAGTCTCAAGTCTCAAGTCTCAAGTCTCAAGTCTCAAGTCTCAAGTCTCAAGTCTCAAGTCTCAAGTCTCAAGTATCAAGTCTCAAGTCTCAAGTCTCAAGTCTCAAGTCTCAAGTCTCAAGTCTCAAGTTTCAAGTCTCAAGTCTCAAGTCTCAAGTCTCAAGTCTCAAGTCTCAAGTCTCAAGTCTCAAGTCTCAAGTCTCAAGTCTCAAGTCTCAAGTCTCAAGTCTCAAGTCTCAAGTCTCAAGTCTCAAGTCTCAAGTCTCAAGTCTCAAGTCTCAAGTCTCAAGTCTCAAGTCTCAAGTCTCAAGTCTCAAGTCTCAAGTCTCAAGTCTCAAGTCTCAAGTTTCAAGTCTCATGTCTCAAGTCTCATGTCTCGAGTTTCATGTTTCATGTCTCATGTCTCATGTCTCATGTCTCATGTCTCATGTCTCATGTCTCATGTCTCATGTCTCATGTCTCATGTCTCATGTCTCATGTCTCATGTCTCATGTCTCATGTCTCATGTCTCATGTCTCATGTCTCATGTCTCATGTCTCATGTCTCATGTCTCATGTCTCATGTCTCATGTCTCATGTCTCATGTCTCATGTCTCATGTCTCATGTCTCATGTCTCATGTCTCATGTCTCATGTCTCAAGTCTCATGTCTCAAGTCTCAAGTCTCATGTCTCATGTCTCATGTCTCATGTCTCATGTCTCATGTCTCATGTCTCATGTCTCAAGTCTCATCTCTCTTGTCTCAAGTCTCAGGTCTCAGGTCTCAAGTCTCATGACTTTTGTCTTAGGTCAAGTCTCATGTCTCATGTTTCATGTCTCATTTCTCACGTCTCATGTCTCGTGTCTCTTGTCTCAGGTCTCAAGTCTCAGGTCTCAGGTCTCAGGTCTCAAGTCTCATAACTTTTGTCTTAGCTCAAGTTTCATGTCTCAGGCCTCAGGTCTCAAAATGATTCTAAGTGTTTTTTTTTTAAAAGGACTTGGAATATTTTCTCAAAAAACGAGTAAATTCCGAAAGACGCTTAAAAACAGCGTTAGTTCCCGCAAAACCGCATAAAAAAGCCATGTGAAATAAACCGCGTACAAAAAACCTTACTGTACATATCATTGTATAGTTCAATGCAAAATAAGCCGGCTTGCATTGCTTCTTCACTTTAATACTGATTTTTGAAGCTCATTGACTTACATGTTTTCATGCCTTCAAGGTCTTCATTTATGTATGCATGTATGTTGGTTATCCACCATGGGGGCACGGATTCACCGCAGTTTCTGCCTAAGTATGTGTTCTTTAGATTATTAAGTTCGGGTGCGCCGTGAACGTGTGTAGGATACCCCAGTGTCGGGTGGCATACGAGTAGTGCCGCTTCCTAAGGGGGAAACTGCGGGGATAAGACTTTACCTTCCTCGTAGCGGCCCTCCAGGGAAGAGGCCCAGACAACCAGAAGTCGTATTTTATTTTACTCGTTTATGATAGTACGACATCGATGATTAGACTCTTATTTAAGGAGGCTTCAAAATGCTGATCTATTTTTAGATCATCGATGACGTGTTCTACGATTTAAAAGATTTTAGTTATAGAAATATACGATTTGCTTTTGGTTTAATACCTTTGAAGCAAATCCTCTTGAATTTATATATTCCAGATAGCGTCGAGGAACCATCATGAGTTGCAGATCGTATCGTCAGGGGATCAAGTCCAGGTAGTAGCAATCAGGCAAATAATAAATTTGTACGATATAAACTTGAATTTGACAGCAAAAAACGCATTTCTTTGAAATAAACTTATTTTTATTATTTTTGGGGATGATTAAACCATAATTGGTTTAAAGTACAAAAAAAAAAATCTTATTTTTATTCATCTGACGGAAAATGAAAGCCCTATACTCAAGTCGCATAGACGACCAAATAAGTCGTCAAACTTTCCATATTGTCGTATATTACAACCTCAATCATCTATATGATGATGTAAATTGTCATAGTATGTTCCAAAACGAATCATGGTAGTCGTAAATGATGCGCATGACAAGTCGTGCAAATCGTAATTTAATACAATCCTAATCAAGAATATGTTTGCTGATGTACCTATATGGCCTCCAAAATGATACGAATATACTGGTTTTGCTACATTATATACGATATGTTTACACGTATATTTGCGTTGCAAATTCGAAATACCCACCAAATGGTTGTCTGGGGGGTTAACCACTGTCGGGGGATACCCACGGGTAGAGAGGCTCTCGATGCCGGGCGAGCCTCTCGAGTCGGTGTAGGACTTCGTCACCGTCGGAAAACATCCGAGTCGTTGCGTTCCAAGTCCCGAACGTGTGCCATGACAGGCGCGAGTCCAGGACAAGCTTCTCTCGATTTGGCACATAACGGGCTTGAAAATCCGCGGGCCAAAAATCCTAGGGTTGCCAGCCAAGGGGGATAAAGAAGACCGGACAACGGTCGGAGTAAACTGACCCCTTAGACGGGGGGCTGTTGAGTAGA
This sequence comes from Uranotaenia lowii, assembly GCF_029784155.1. NCBI lineage: Eukaryota > Metazoa > Arthropoda > Insecta > Diptera > Culicidae > Uranotaenia > Uranotaenia lowii. The sequence continues at coordinate 198,484,334 of NC_073693.1, forward strand.
GTGCGTTCGACCCCGCGGATGCCGTGGGTGCGCCGCGTTCGTGCGTAGGATGCTCCACCTTCGGGGAGTATCCGAGTAGGGCGGTTCTCAACAACAGAAGCTGCGGGGATAAGACTTGACCTTCTTCGCAGTGGAAATCGTTGGGAAAGGGTTATTCCACGTTCGGGGAATACCCACGGGTAGAGTGGCTCTCGACGCCGGGTGAGCCATTCGAGTCGGAGTAGGATGACGCCTTCGTCGGGAATCATCCGAGTCGTTGCATGACAGGCGCGAGTCTAGGATAAGCTGCTCTCGATCAGGCACACGACGGGCAAGGTGGCAAACTTCGAACCCTGCAGATAAGAGGTCGGGCCTCGAGTCGTAAGAGGAGAGGTCAGGCCTCAAACCTTCAGGCGGAGAGGTTTGTGTGATCAACCCCAAGTCTTTATGATAAGGGGTCGGGTCTCGAGAGGAGGGAACAGGCCCCTTATCAACAAGGGGAGGGGTACAAGTGGTCACCTCGAGTTATTACGAGGAGAGTTCAGATTTCAAGTCGTTAGAGGAGAGATCGGGCCTTGAATCGTGCAGAGGAGAGGTAAACCTCGAGTCGATGCGAGGAGGGGTCGGATCTCGAGTCGTTATAGGAGAGATCAGGCCTCAAGTCGCGAAGAGGAGAGGTTGTGTGTGGGAATCTCGAGTCATTGCGAGGAGATGTCGGTTCTTAAGTCGTTAGAGGAGAGTTCAGGCGTCGAGTCGTAAGGATGAGAGGTTTTGCTGAAAGTGGTCTCGTTAATGAGTATTGCCTTGGAGCGCATTAGCGCGAATAGACCTCTAACTATTGAAGCATAGTGTACTTAACAGTTTGAGGTGGGAAACAGGTCTGCGGTCCCAGGTGGAGTTAAGGGAGTAGGGGGTTTACACGGAGTATATCATGAGTCTTCCCATTGTACCCATGGACCCAGAGTAGCAAACTGGGGGGACGCGGCGGCTCGCCGTACCTTGGAATACAATCCGTCAACCGGGATTTACCACCTGTGGTTACCAACTTAAAAAAAAGATTAATAAGTTCGACAAACCTCCAATGCAGCGCGTACACTATACCCGGATCCCATGGCTTCGTATTAACTGGTCTCTGGAGTGAATGTATTTGTGTTGATGTAAGGTATATTTTGAAAGAACGTCAATCAGGGGGGCTAGGTATTCCAGCATCCGTGATCATACTTGGCCAGCTGGCAACTGATTGATCATTTATATTATATAGTCAGTTATGAGCGGAAACACATCTTACCTGTCGGCCACTTATGGGATTCGAACCCAAAAGTTTCCTTGACGATACCGGGAATCCAACCCAGTACGCCTGGCATACCAAAACCAGACTCGCGCCAGTCTATCCGCTTGACCACATCGGCGCTTTCATGCCTTCAAGGTCTTCATTTGAATATAAATTGCTAAAGATCCTAAACACTAGTTTAATAACTGTTCTTAAGATTTAACATCCACGAGTTCATGGACTCTTGTGTGAGTCCTTGAATCACTAATCAATGCTTCATGTTCATCGAAAAATAACGAGGAGTGCAGTTTCCGTGATTTTGGTTCATTTCAGAAGCCAAATTATATCACTTAGACGAAACGAAGCTTCGCTACCCTACACAATTCAGCGCCTTAATTGATCCCTTCATGTGAAACTAATTTCCCCCCCGGTCATGATTCATCACACTTGCTAGAGGCTAAAAAACAGCTCCACTCCAGCCAGTTGCTTCGACCTACAAAAAAAATACTGCATTATGCACCAAAATAATGCAAAAACATTGAATATGATTAACGGCAATGCTCTTGAACCCATTTCCTCGAGTCATGGCGCAAACAAACGCCATAAGTTATCATGCATCCAAGTCAGGAGTTCACGTGTTCCCTTGTTGTGTATGTATGGGTGCGCTTAGGATTTGGTGGTGTAATGGTAGTGGGAGCAAAAGTATGTAACTAGTAAATTTTAGGTTCCTGTGCACCAACATTCAAACGAGAGTCCACTTTTCCGTGTCCAAAATCAGCCAGCTCTAGAAGAAAGCAAGGGGAAAAGCCTTCGGCCATGCCAAGTGCGGCACAACGTTCGTTGGAAGTAGCTAGAGTAAGAATCGTCGCTAATGGCTGAATTGCATGTACGCTGTCATTTATGCTGCTGGTAGAATGTAATGTATAGTAGTGTACCATCCGTAAGTAGGTACATTACCGCGGACCAAATTCACTTTCTAAGTTAACTTTTTGAGAAACCAACTGCCAGTTGGCAATTGGCCGATGAGCCGAAAGATGAAGCCAGTTCGAGGTGTTTCATATGGCGTGATACAGACAAGTTTATCTTGTAGAATATATGTACAATATATTGTCCTCGAAATCCTATCATAGTTAAACCTGATTTGTTCAAGGAACCAAGATAAACCTTGCAAGTTCTAGGTTTGTTATGAATATTTAGATCCAGTTGTTTTACATTTATTCAAAGAATCGGACAATGGTCTTGTTAAGAATTAGAGGTGTACCGAATAGTTGTATTCGGCCAACGGCCGAATTTTGAATATTAACCTTTTGTACTATTCGGCCAAATGAATATTCGGTCAAAAACTCTGTCGATTTTTTTTTCAAAAATACAAAAGCGGTTATTTCAATTTGTTCCTCTTTCCTCCGTCTTAATGACCCTTATGTTTTGAGGCGTTCATTTAAAAAAAATGGCATTTTAACAGACGATGTATTACAAGATATTTTTTTAGGAGTCTGCTTGATTTTCAAAATGAAGGGAAACAGGTGTCTTGACGCTTCTAGGGCGCTTATCACCAAAGAGAATAGGCTCCTGTGAAATTTGGGACAAAATACATCGAAACAGGTTCCAAGCAATTCGAAATTTCCTATTTGATAACGAATTAGATGAAAATAAAATTTGAGCAAGGTATCTTCCAAACAGTTGTTAAAAAGAACGGCAAATCTGTACTAAATCTAGGCTAAAAAATACAAGAGGAATGTGAAAGAAAATAATTTGAAATTTAAAGTTTACATTGAATCACAGCACAGTGTTAAAATGTTGTCTAGAGATTAAATAAAAATTTATATTCACTTTAAAAAACTTTAAAAATCGTTATTGAACACATGATCTAAAAATATTCAAAGAAAAATTTGATTTTTTTTAAGTTTTTGCTTATAACTTGAATAAACCCCGGCTTAAACCGGGAGGTTTTATAAGATATCTTGGCATTTTGACCAGATTTGACTTATCAAAATATAAAGCTATCTACAGTTTAAGATACACGGATACATCTAAGATGTTTCAATGAAACCATAAGTTTTTGATGATTGTGTAGTTTTTTCAACATTACTTTTGATATTTTATAAATTATCCAAAAATATCTGAAAATTTTTATAATTATAATCTATATATACAGTGAGCGAAATAAGAATAGCACCACTATGTGTTTTGCTTGTAAAAATGTGAATGTTTGAAAATCACCAAAATTTTCTTCTATAAATTGTTTTGAATTGTTTAACGGATAAATCAAGCATGAGTTTACTTTTTTTGGACGTTGCAATTGGCGCTGGGGACCAAAACTATGGAAAAAGGGTGCGAAATAAGAATAGGACCACTTGTGTTTTTCAACGAAAACAAGATTATTTCTAAAACTTTACCGTGTATAAGAGAATAATATTGCTTCTACGAATTATTTGAATAGATAACTGTATTTTAAGGAGTTTTCTAGGATTTCAAAAATTTTCAAAGGTATTAAAAGGGGGTTTTAAGAAATGCTCCTCTAGCGTTTAGGAATTTGATACTTGAGCTATAATACTTTGTCAAACTGCTTTATTTCTTCATAATCATTCATTAGTGTGATGCAAATTGACGAAACATCGATTTGAGGCTGAATTTGAATAAAAAAACAGGCTTCAAATTCAAAAATACTAATGTTTTTAAATAGTCAAACGCTTTTTCTCTAGTTTCAAGTCATAGATGGCAGCACTATCTTGCAATTAAACCGAATTGATACCCATTTTTGTATATCTGGGAATAATTCAGGTGTGCTGGATGATTTTGGTCAAGAAATAAGTACTTGGTACCGTGTGACTGCCTTGGAAATTATAAGTTCACAATATCAAAAAATTAAAATGTCATCAAGTACCGATAAAAGTGAATTTCTTGGACCGATAATCAGAATAATTTTGTACTTTTCGATGGAGCTTGATGAATCAGATAACTAGCAGTATTATTGATATGATTTGAAATTGAATCGGAAGTTTAGATGAGCAGGAATTTTGGCGGTAGTATATTCTTGTGCCGGTTATTTTTTTGCAAATCCGGAAAAGATGTCTGCAGCGTGAACTCCAACAAAAGTGTGTTGGAAAACTACCTCGAAATGATGAATATGGGCATCAATAAGCCTGAAAAATAAATAATGAGACTTAGTTTGGTTTTAACGGCAAGATAGTGCTGCCATCTATGACTTGAAACTGGAAAAAGTGATGTTTACTGAAAAAAATCTAAGTTTATGAATTCCAACCTGTTTTTTTCCCGATTTAAAATAAACCAAAAATGACTGATTCATCATTTCACGTCATTTTTATGAAAAAAATAAGTAGTTTGGTGAATAATTACAGCTCAAATATCAAATTCCTTAGTTCTAGAAGAGCATCTCTAAAAACACCTTTTCAAAACCATTGAAAATCTTTGGAATTCTAGAAAACTCCTTAAAATGCAGTTATCTATTCAAATAATTCGTAGAAGCAATAATATTCACTTTTACACGGTAAATTTTCAGAAATAATCTTGTTTTCGTTGAAAAACACAAGTGGTCCTATTCTTATTTCGCACCCTTTTTCCATAGTTTTGGTCCTCAACGCCAATTGCAACGTCCGAAATAAGTAAACTTATGCTTGTTTTATCCGTTAAACAATTCAAAACAATTTATAGAAGAAAATTTTGGTGATTTTCAAACATTCATATTTTAACAAGCAAAACACATAGTGGTGCTATTCTTATTTCGCTCACTGTATAAAAAGCAATTTCTGTGGTTTGTTTGTTTGTCCTCTATAGGCTCAGCCGTTTCAAGAGATAGCGAGATGAAATTTGGTATGGATGCTCATTAGGACCAGGAATGATGAAAAATGTTTTCAGAATTTCTGTTGACCCCTTTTGAAGGGGGCGTTCATACAAGACAAATATTGTTTTCGCGTTTTCACGTTATTTTTCGTCGGATCGTGATGAAAATTTGCATATGGGGGTTTTGAGAGATGGGAAATCGATTTCAGGTATTGAACTTTGGGTCAGGGGTCGGCAAAAGGGGTCGTCCATATTAACTTTTTAATATTTTTGTGATATTGACGTTAGTGTACATCGGATTGAGTTAAAAATTTGCGCTCGGATGGTTTTTGGAATGGGCAATCGTTTGCCGGTATCAAATTTTATGTAAGGGGCCAGCCAAAGGGGTCGTCCATATTCACTGTTCAGTATTTTTGTGATACTGACGTTATTATACATCGGATTCAGATGGAAATTGGTACACGAGAGTTTCCAATGACAAGCACTCGATTCCAGGTATTGATGTCAGTGTATGGGGTTGGCAAAAAAGGGTCGTCCATATCAACTTTTCAATTTTTTTGTGATATTATCGTTATTATTCATCGGATTAAAAATAAAATTTACGCTCGGATATTTTTAAGGACACGCAATCGATTGTCGGTATCAAATTTTGTATAAGGGGCAAGTCAAAGGGGTCGTCCATATTAATTGTTCGCTATTTTAGCGATATTGATGTCATTATACATCGGTTTCAGATGAAAATTGGCACACGAGAGTTTTGAATGATGTGCAAACGATTGCAGGTATCAAATTTTGTATAAGGGACTGGGGTCATCCATACTGTCTGTTCAATTTTTTGTGATTTTGACGTTGTTATACATCGGATTGAGATGAAAATTTGCACATAGAAATTATCAAGGACGAACAATTGATTCCAATTATCCAATTTTGGGTCAGAGGTCGGCTAAAGAGGACGTCCATATAAACTATTCACTGTTTTTTATGCGATATTGACGTTATTGCGCAATGGATTGGTTTGAAAATTTGCACACGGGAGTTTTGAAGGAAGGGCAATCGATTTCAGAGATCAAAGTTCGGAAAAGAGGTCACCGATCTGCAGCGATCGAGTCGAAATTTATACACGGTTTATTGGGGTTGGGGCGGTCAATTGATTCTGATTTCAATATTTGAATCAAACGACAAAAAAGGGGGTCTTTTTAACTGTCAAATTAGCTTTTCAATAATGACGTGAGTTTGTATCGCATCGAAACGAAAATTCATAAACGGGGGGTTTTGGCACGGTCAATTGATTCCTGATTTCAAATTTTGTAGCAAACGACAAAAAAGTGAACGTACATATAACGTGTTCAACATGTTTGCAATTATTGCTTAAAAATGCATTCGGAATTGCATCTGAAAAATGCCTGTAAATTAACATTCATTCTAGCTGTTCTAATATATTCTAAATTGAAAGCGAAGGAAGGAAAGAAAAGGAGTTCGTATGGGATCAGCTAGTATTGTATAAATTTCGTAAATAAATATTTGGCCTGTTCAGCCGAATACTTAACTCATCTATTTGGTGAGCAGAATATTCGGCCTAACGATTTTTGGGCGGTATTCGGCGCCGAATATCCGAATAATCTATAAAGAATAAAATGATTCAATCCGTTCCGATGATGGTTTTTATTCGTTAGCTTGTGTTTCAATGATAAATTAATTGCGGAAAATTGCAAAAATATAAACAGATAATATGGACGACTCTTTTTTCTGTCGTTTGATACCAATTCAGAAACCATGAATCGATTGACCGTTCCATAAAACTCCCGTGTATAAAATTTAATCGCGATCCGTTGCAAAAACATTGAGCTATTTATATGGACGATCCCGTTAGTAAAGAAAAATATGTACAGGGTGACAAAAAAGTCCAGTCACACAGGATAATCTCCATATTTTAAAGAATAAGAAGAAAATCTGAATCTGTCTTTTATAGCTTTATTCAGTAACTCATAAGGATACTCTACAGACGATATCTCGGGATTACACCACCTTTCTCTGATCGAACAAGCTTCAGATGTCTCGGAAAGTCTTTGCAAGCGGCGCGCACGTGCTCCATCGGCATCTCGTCCCAGATCTTTTTCAGCCTTGGAGTTCTCACAGACCTTGGTCGTACAGATCGTGCCATGTCCTCGGTGTCTCCGGTCTCTATGGTCCGGTACACGAATTTCCGGTGGATTCCGAGCAGCTTTAAGTGTTTGGATATGTGTCCGGGTTTGTATCCTCTCACATATTCAGCGATAACAGCTGCTCTCAACTCTGCCAAGTCTCACAACTCAATGTAAACAAACTGCACAGAAACGAAACTCTGCCACTTTGGGCCGCAAATATAGCCCTTTCATTTGAAATATAGATGGCATCAGAGAGATGCAACGTGTAGGGTACAGGCGACCCCAAAAAAGTGTGACCGGACTTTTTTGTCACCCTGAGTAAGAAGATTATTTGCTGACGACACTTTGCCTTCAGCCAGAGGTAGGAATTTACGGGTGGTACGCAGTAGATCGCAACAAAATTTAAATTCCTTTTTGAATTACATGAAAATGTGGAAAATTTCTCCTAACGCTTCTAAAACTCAACTTTTTTTTATTTCACCATAAGCCAAGAGCTCAATTTTTGAAACCTAATGAAAATCATTCCATAACTTTTAATGGGGTTTCATTAGAATGGTCTGATCATGTGCAATACTTGAGACTCACATTTGATCGGAATCTTTCTTTTAAATATCGCTTTGAAGATATTCAATCTAAATGTAATAAATATACTAAATCTCTTTATTCGCAAAAACGGTGGAGGAGTGATAAAAACTCAAATATGATGTTTTTGTGCCGAAGGAGGACTATCGGCTGAATTTTGTTATAACTTTGACAAAATTCAAAATTTTGAGTTTTTTTGAAGGTCAAGCTTCAGAAAACAGAAAACGTAATCATCAATAGTTGCCTTGATTTGAAAAAAAGGGGGTGCATTGAAAATCGCGCAGGTGTTGCCCAAAAATTGTAGTCGAAAAATTTCTTCATTGAACGCTATCTCAAAACAACTTGACAGAACACCACAAAAATTTGCATACTTAAACATCACATTACCAAGAAACTTCGCTGAAAATTTCATGAATTTCCATCCGTGCTTTCAAAAGTTATTCTTAAAACAAAGTTGGTGATATTTACTTATCTTTGATTTTGAATTTTTCAAATAAAACCTTTGGAATATTAAGAGTGAGTTCACTGGAGTTGGGAAAAAGTGGTAATAATTTTGTCACTTTTTGTCATATTTTGAAAATTTTGCCATGCAAAAACATTTCCAAGTTCTGTCTGTGGCCTTCAAACTTCAAGTTTTTTAACAACACGTGTTGTAGTTACGCATGCTGTGATGCAAAAACAGCAATATTTCTTTCACATACGGCTGAAATAGAAACAGTGCTGTAAAAAAAATACAACACCCAAAGATCTTGAAAACATTTTTGCATGGTAAAATTTTCAAAATGTCAAAGTTTCTACCACTTTTTCCCAACACCAGTGAACTTGCTCTAAGGGGTAAAAGTAAATAAAATATAACTCACATGTAGCCTTTTTCATAACATTAAAATGGTAACTTTGGTTCAGAGATGATTTGTGTTCAATGACTTCAAAAAGCTCTTTTAGGAACAAGTCATCATAAAGCAGTATGAAGTTTAAAATCGAAAGAGCACATATAGGGGAAAGTCGGGTAAGACGGACACTTTCAATATTTCGAGAATTACAATATTTAGCACTAATCTAATGATGGGAATATGTTCGCCTGAGTGTATCAACACTTTCGAGACATTTTGTTTATTTATATCATCAAGGTCCCATAATAGTAAACAAAAACTTTGAGAATTCATTATTTGATGAATTTTTCTCTTCTCATAAAATAGTTCATAACTCGCAAAATTTTCGGAAATGTCAACCGTATTCAAATAAAGAGTGTTTATTAGGCTTCTTTTCAACCATATGGAGGAAAATCAGCGAGTTTCGGTCAAAGGGCTTGAAAATCAATCATTTAGAAAAAAAAGTTGCTAAGGCGGGTAAGACGGACACCTCAAGGTCGGGTAAAACGGACACATAAGTTTCTCCAGGTATTATAAATTTTTCATCGGTTTGATCCTCCATATGTCTTCAGAAGACCTTCGCAAGAGCAATTGTCGGTCGAAAAGCACTCAACACCTCAAACAGGCCATAAAAACTGTAAAAAACAGGATCTCCGGTGAAGAAAGCGCCTATAAAATACGGAATTCCGAAGCCACACTGTTTCGCTTCTGGACTTGGACCAGTTGGTTCCATTTTAGTTTAAAAACGTTTTCTTATACTAAACTCACAAAAATATCTACATTTACAGCAATTTTTGTGGCAAAATGTACCTTTTCTAAACAGTGTCTCTTTACCCGACCATTTTTGAAAAGTGTAATTAGCAAGCATTTTTAAGATGCTAAGATTTTATAAGAATATAAAAACAGTCTTGATGAAGGAAATTTACTAATTCCAGTGGTTAATGCGATAGTAAACAATCTAAACTGCCCATCTGCACGAAAACTGCGATGAAAATAGCAATATCTGGTTTTCTATTGCGCTTCTACCTTAGGGTGTCCGTCTTACCCGACTTTCCCCTACGTTTGAAAACATATTGAGTAAGTTTTCAACATGGTTCAACAAGTATCAGAAGTATTTTTAGAAATTTCTAAGTAAATAACCATTGTACAGGGATATCATCAATCTTGATAAGTAGAATAAACTCCAAAGGAGATATTAATTAGATAGGGGAAGCGAAAAATAAAAAAACAATATTATTTTGATAATAAAAAATATAAGAACATATCAATTCAAGCTTCCTGGGTGGGTGAAAAAATGTTTTTCGTGATAGGTTGAATGAGCATTTTAGAGAAATTATTTTTAATGTCTATTAATTAAAACCTTATACCTATAAGTGTTTCTATAATATGAAAATGATAAACACAGTGAATAATCTTAACAAAAACCGTAAAAAGAGTAACAAAACTTACATGGTCCAACATGGGCCAAATTTCTAATAATGTCAAAAAGTCAAACGACTCAGTTTGATTTAGATTTTTTGTGAACCCGAGCAAGGCCGGGTAAAATCAGCTAATTTTTAAATTATTTTAGATTAATTCATACAGAGATTTAAAAAAAAAATTACAAAGTAGGATGATTGGTGTCATTTTTTACCCTTCTTTTTATTTATTTTGGATTAATTGATAATTTAATGATAAATATTATTGAAACATTTCATGAAACTCAAAAGAAAAATATGTGAAATGATTGATCAATTACGAGGAAAGATTTTTTTGACAAATCAGTAACAACTTTGTTGAATTTATACTCATTAGTGGGTAAACATTACCCATTTGCGTGATATTTTCATCTTCATTTGACTATAACTCTGAAAACGATGCTTTGGGGTGCTGGGAAAATCTTTCATTGTATTATTAAGACCTAAAACTAGATATTGAAAATGAAAAGAGTATGGTTCAATTCGGGGGCTTTTAATTTACAAGGCTTTAAAGTTCTTGACTTTTGGAAAAATTGATATTTACTCATTTTTATCATAGATTTATTAAGTAAGTAAAAATTTGGAACAGTTCAAATGAAAGCTTTTAATATAAGCTTTCATATGGTGTACTTTAAATTTAAGAAAAAATGTTTTCCATAGAAATATATGAAATTCAAATTTTGTTTCTTCATCATACTTTTCTTTTTGAAATTTTCAAAGTCTGATGTCTGTGGTGCGTTTAGTATCAAAGAAAATGAGTTAAGAAACTGGGGATATCTTAGTCAAATATTAAGTTATTAACTAGTAAAAATAAAAAAAAGCGATCCGTTAAAGTTCAGTTTTCGACTTTTAGCCGCCTCAAACCCCATAGTGCATTGGCGAGGTAGAACTTGTTCTCTTAGCCACGCCAGCGATCATGGAATTTGATGTGCGTAAGTTGAACAAAGTCTTATCAAATATGTTATCTGAAGTTTTAAATGAATGGTCATACCCAAGCACTTCAAGTTCAATGATTTAAGGTGGACATGAGTAGTCAACTAAAGTAAGCTAAGGACATTTTAATGTACAATGAACGAATAACAAGTAATTTTATTCAGTAAACATTATTTACAGTAATCAAACATTTACAGCAAACAGTAAACAAACCCTATTTTGAAAATAAATGAAAAATTGTTTTCAAAATTATCCATCCAAAAATTATTACGAAACTAAAAAGTAAATTCAGATACACCCTGTAGCAGAATCGTTTCACAAGCAAACACCGAACGGCCGAACGGCCGAACGGCGTTAAGGAGCAAATTCGATTTGATGCGCCAAAAAATGCTTCTGGAGCTCCTGGATTTCGAGTAAGCAAACCATTATGGATATCTTTTTAATCAATGCTTTGTTATAAGGCTGATGGCTACAAGTTAATAAAATCCCGCGTGAGCTTTCATTACGTCGTATGTTACTTCTGAAGAATTCATAGAAACTGCTTCAAAAATTCGTTTATCATATATCGAATATGTTGTCCTGGCTACAAATATTCTAAATAGAAAGAAGTTGCGACTAGTTTATGTCAGTTTTTATTTTTTTTTTCGTAATAAAACAGTTTGTTTAAATTTTGTTTTATACGACGTAATGAAAGCTCAAGCGAGAAATAATAATTGAAAAACTAAAACGGAATATCGAGACGGAACGGTTTCATTGTTATGGTCATGTAAATGCACAATGGCATTCTTTTCTAATCTGGAATTTACATTACGTCATTAGTCATGTAAACTTAGAAGGAATAATTTGTTCCAAATATTTGCAGGGTAAAACATGTACCTAATAGTACAAGGTTATTTAAAACTGTGTAGCTTACGATACACCACATTGATTGTGTGTCCCGTAATTCTCCACAAGCTATGATTTTCAACTTGGTGGCCTTTGCAAAAGAAAAAATCTTTTTCCATGTGGTAGAACAAGACAATATTACAATCATTTAAAATTCACACTGATTCAATTTGTGGAGTCCTAAAGAAAAATCAGATACGTACTCAGAGAAATAACATATTTGAAATATGCTTATGCTGAGCGACGACGATAACAGTAGGAATTTTATTTCAATACACAATTTCCTCTCACTTCAACTATTCAACTAGTAATTTTGCCGTTTTGAAAACTTCTTCTTGAGATAATGACTATGGATCAGTTGGTACAAGTTTCCGAAACAATCGCATCCTGCAATGTCCTGCCAGTAGGGGAGATGGGGGCATAATGGCCACCTTAAGGAAAACGGTTATTTAACCATAGAAAATAGCTATAATATGGAGGTTACATTATTGTTACGTGTTCAGACACTTGAAAAGCCTATTCCCTAACGGGCTGAAACGTGAAAAACTAGATGAAAACGTTAAAAAATGCATTTTAAAAATTTTTGCCAAAAGCTGAAAACCAGCCACTGTGGAGGCATAATGAGAACCCCCCCTGAGGCAGTATGAGCACCATTAATCAGAGCAAGATGTGCGTTTTTGCCGGGGAATCTAGCAGCGAATTCAATTCGATGAAGTCAGGTGAGTCGTAGATTCATAAAACAAAGCAATAACAAAATAATCTAGGTCTGTTTGTAGAATACAAACAATTCACGCACGCTCATACATTAAGTGCTTTGTTCGGAGGATGATGCTACTAGCTGTATAATGTAACAATAAAAAAATCGATCATGAATTGTGAATGGAAAAAAATCACCTCGAACAGAAATCTAACTGTAGTCTTTTGATTACCTCTCCGACACCTTACCAATAGGCTAAATTGTCGGATGAAAACTAGTCAAGGTGTGGCGCTATAAATCAATTTTAATTCGCTGTTAGATTCTACGGCAGAAAATGCCCATTATGCCTCGATAATATGGTGCTCTATATGCCCTTAGTCAACAAATTTAAGTAACAACGTGTTTTAAAATTTATAAAAGTGAAAAAACAAAAATTTTATGATGGTAAAAATTGAGAAACAATGTGTACATCATGTTGCAGTGCGTACATTATAGATCAAGGTTATTTTAAGATCATAAAAGCTTATTTCGTGGTGCTCAAAAATTATAATATTTTCGTAACTTGAGAACCAAGCTAGTTTTTTTTAAATATCTCTGTAAAGATGATAAGGAGATTCCTTTTTTTGTGAAAAATTAATACTATAGGAAGTACGAAACAAATCCTCATGAAAATTTATTTAAGAAAATACGCACTTTCGTAGAAAAGCGTAGTTCTCATTATGCCTCGGGTGCTCGTTATGCCCTCATCTCCCCTACCTAACTCCTGACTGGCCGAGTGAGTTCGTCTGCACCGAATAGTGGCGGTTCGGTTCAATGTGAAAATGGAAAAACATGTTCCTTGTCAAAATTCACCTCGAATTAAAACACACTTATCTTTCCTCCCACATCGATGACACCTACACAGGCAGGTGCCACAATCGGCACACATGGCATGGCATGGTGCAAGTTGAAGACCACTCTAGAATGCATACATACATACAGAGATAGCGACATTCAGAGATCCGAATCGGGAGGGAAAAATAACTGGGTCATGGATGGAAAACGATTCGTTCTCGTCGTCGTCGTCTGATTTACCCCACTAGTTACCTGGCATCGAAATCGTACATCCGGTACGTCCGCAACACATATCACCCAGTAGGTAGTGCATGCAGTTCATGTAGATATAGGTGATAGGTCTCAGAGACCGTAATAAAAGTAGTTCGGGTGGGAGGAAAAGTCATGGGCGGAATGGCGGATACTCACCTTCATGGCTGTTGCCACAGATCTTGGACGTCCGAGGAGTAGGGAAAGTGGTTGCCGTCGAAGACGACGTGAGAGTACCCATTGGGAAGTACCCAAATTAGCAGCAGCGTGTTTGCTCTGCTCTTTCCCTGCTGCTGGCTGGATTTCCTTGGATGCTAGCTGCCGCTGTGGGATCGCAGCAGCAGTTTCCAAAGACTAGAGCACTACCCCAAACTCCTGGGACACTCGCCAACGCCTTGCACCATAAATATTTTCTTTTTTTTCTGTTGTTTCTCCTACTTCGGGCTATTCGCGGAACCACTTTTTATTTTCTGCAGCAGCAGCTAACGAATTGCTCGCTCGTTTTTTTCTTTGCTAGTATTTCGTTCGACGAACCTTATCAGGACTTGCACGCACGCAGTTTGTCTAATTTTGTCGTTTCACTGAAATAGGCAGGACTTTGTGTGCACAGGCATGGCTTGGTGGCACCGATGTGGACACTTTTTCCCAAAAGATTCGGGGAAAAATACACTGCGGGCGATGTTTTATGAGATTCTATTTTTACTTTCCCAGATCGGGATCTCACCATTTACAATAATCAGGTTGTTTATACTCTTCGTTTCGCCATCTTTTATTTATGTATTAACAACTCGCTGATTGGTTACACTGCTCTTAGTGGTAGGTACTTTCCCGGGATACACTTGTCGTAGCACTATATTTATCTGGCACCAAAAAAAATAAGAAGAAAAACATGTGACAACCGCGAAATTTTCAATTTCCTTTTCCATTTTTCACGCCAAACCCATTTTCGCCACTATTTCCACTCGAAACTTTGCCCATAAACCTAATTTCATCCTATCTGCGGAAAAATTCGTTTCACCACAACCATGAACCGCATTATTGGCAAATCCTTCAGCCCTCGAATTTCTCCGCTTCGAAGGCTTCTCCATTTGGCTTCTTCTCTGCAATCTCTTCCTGCTCCGAATTATTCACATCCTTCCTTTTTAGTAGGTACATGCGTTGACTTTTCGGCGAAAGAATTTTCCGCTCTCGACGCGCCGTTTAGTGTCTTGGTCGTTCGTTTGCTGCCAAAAGTGTAGGTTCAGGAACCAACCAGTCCCACGTCTGAATGTAATGCGTTTCGGGGACTTGGGTGGGCAACAGCCGCCAGAACCCACCCTCTTTTAACCCCTCCCCCCACCAAACTGGCCACTGGAAAAGCCCGCGATGCTATACTTGGGTATAGGCCAACGTGATGTGTTCTGTTCTGGGGATGGGATAATGGCGCACCAAAACACCGAATGGTCCAACGAACGAACTTTTCCCCATACACACTACACAGTGGGTGCCTCCAAGCTGCTGCGGCAAAGTTATAAATTGTCAGTAACTTGTCACCTTTAGCACGCCTCTTAAAAACCGGTCGTTGATCATTTTGGCCCCCAAAAAGAGAAGCTGCCGAGTCGGCTGGCTTGCAGTGTACCACCTTTCTAAAGATAGCGAATGCAAAATACTTAATGTGTTGCAAAAATTATTTTCGAAAAATTTCTTCACGTACAACAAGGAGAAGGATTCATTTTATTGATACTAAATAGCTGCTTCTATTTAACTTGCCTTCAACCAACAATTTAAACATTTTCGTAGGTGATGGAAAGAATTAAAGAAACATAAGCTATCAAAGAACAAAAGAACATAAGCCGTAAATATCATGAATTTTCCGAAAAAGAGACAACGGCTCACCGGCAGGACTTGAACCTGCAATCTCCGCTTCAGTACAACGGCGCGTTAGCCAATTTCACCACGGTGAACGTGATTAAACCGGCGAACACGAGCAATCGAGCTCTGCCGATCAACTGCAGGACCTTCTATCGAAACACCATGTATATCCCGCATGTGATCTTTCCCGCTATTGATCTCTCTTGTTTCTCTAACCCCAGTAACCCCACCCATCGACTCGGGATTTAGCCGAGTGAGCACATGGTCGATTGCTTCGGGTTTGCCGCAACTTATGGTCAGATGAAGAAACAATCAGTGCTGCTCAAGGTTCCGAGCAGACCAGTTACACAGGGAGGTGTTGCTCTGTTGAAAACTAACAATTTAAAGCTTGGTAGTAGTTGCATTTTAGTATGTGTGTTCAAAAAAGTAGCTGAACCTAAACACATAAACACAAGCGGAAGTTCCGATTTAAGTTCTTTGCTGTAGCTTAATTTCATGTCTAGCGCTCACAATTTTAGTAAATACATATAAAAATCTCATACCCCTTTAGATTTCGAAGATTTATATTAAAAGCTGCATCTTGTTTTTTGTTCGAATGTTTTGATACTCTTTTAGTATAACGGTTTTCGATCTTTTTTCATCCACCGCCCCTTTTGTCCAATTTCCGAGCTCAACGATCCCAGATCAAAATTTGAACAAAAAATTAGTGAAAAAAAGTTTGGAATAATCGTGAAATCGTGGCAAATAGTGAGATTATTGACTCCCTTCGCTCTCAAAGAATTGAAAATTAATCGAGTGTAAGCGTTATAAAACACTGCTTTTTGCCTGTTCATTGACTTTTTCTTTAAATCTTCTATTATTTTTATTACAATGTTTCTATTTGATTTATGAAGCTTAACTGGAATCACCGTTAAGGACCAGTGATTTCAGTCTATTAGACTCGTCATTTTAAATATTTGAAATCCAATATTGGATATCGTTCTGAAAGAATAAGTTTTGAAAAATTCATTAAAGCTTGCTTGATTTAAAATTGGAACAAACTTTTGCTGATATTGTGGCGCTGGTAGGCGGATTTGGAAGTTCTTGGCACCCACGTGGCGGGAATTTTTTCAGCTTCAAGTATGTATAGTTGACATTCCGCAAATCGACTGTACTTTGCAAACAATCAACATGGAAGCCGAAAAAAGGGAATAAATTCTGCACAGTTTTTTGGAAAATCCATTGTGGTCTGCATTTAGGCTAGCTAAACAGCTGAAATTGCCCAGAAATACCGTATGGCGCGTTATCAATCGATATGAGAAAACATTGACGAAGATTCGGAAGCCTCAAGCCAATCGTCGGAGTGAAACTGTCGACCGGAAACCGTGTGGTAAGATTTTGAAGACGATTAATAGGAATCCCAATCGGACCGTGATTTGGCCAGAAAATCCGGTGCTGCCCGTAGTATTGTGAGAAGAATTCGACTCCGGAAAGGAATCACGCCATATCGAGCTAGCAAACAGCCAAATCGGACCATAAAACACATTAGTGTTGCCAAAATCCGTGCTCGGAAGCTATCAGACCTGGTGCTGACCTAGTTCTACGTGATGGACGATGAAACCCATGTCAAGGTTGACTTCGGGCAAATCCCAGGTCGAAAATTTTACTTGGCAACGGCTCGGGGGAATGTTCCAGCCAAATTTAAATTTATTTTTGCCGAAAAATTTGCACGAAAATTCATGATTGGGTAGGGTATTTGCAGCTAAAGCAAAAAAAGGAAAGTTTATGTTACAAATAAAGGGCGAACACGAAATTATTGCGACACATTCAACAAAGCATAATTTTTTACCATTGGATAAAAATCAACGAAATGTTGCATACTTTATCATTGATGTGTATTGTTTACATGCTGTCAAACTCGAAGTCGTGTTTTTCGATTCAACGAAAATGGAGGTGAACCAACGCGAGTTGCGAGAACATATTCTTTCCAAACACCTGGAATTTCCTAACCTGTCACACCGGCAGTTGGTATAAATGTTGAACATTCACCATTCAACCGTCTCCAGAGTGTTGAAGCGGTTCCAGGAGCGGTTGACGTTGGACCACGGCAAAGAAGCTGGAAGAAATAGAGACCGGAGAAAAAAAGACGGAGGGAAAGGTGAAGCGTATGATTAAAGCAAATCCCAAAATCTCATGCCGTGATTTGGCTAAAAAGATCGGCATGTCGCAAAGCTACGTCCATAATGCAAAGAAAAGAGCTGGACTACATACATACAAGGTACAGAACTTCCCAAACCGCGATGAGCGGCAACAATCGACGGCTAAAACTCGGGCACGGAAGCTCTACGAGAAGATGCTGACAAAATATGGCTGCTGTGTGATGGACGACGTAACGTATTTAAAAGCCGATTTTAAGCAAATTCAGGGGCTGGAGGTTTTCACCGGCAAGAGCAAGTGTGATGAGGACAACAAATTAAGGAAGAATAAAATATCGAAGTTCGCCTCCAAATATCTCACTTGGCAGGCCATCTGCTCTTGCGGACTGAGGAATGAGCCTTTCGTGACAAAGGGCACAATAAATGGTAGATATCTACAAATCTAAGTGCCTCGAGAAGCGATTTTTGCCGTTCTTGCAGCAGCACGATGAAAGTCCGCTACTTTTGTCAGATTAGGGACCATGCTACTATTCTAAAAGTGCCCTGGAGTGGTATGTAGGGATGCCAGGTGTTGAGGATAAAAAATCTGGGTAATTTGGAAAAAAAAGTCTGTGTCTGTGTCTGTGCACAAGGGAGATCACAAATTTGCAAACAAAAATGCGTGTGAGCGGGGTTTAGTTTTAATGAATGATTGTTGAAATACCAATGCATACAAGCAAGATTTCTTGTATAATCGGGCACTAACGCATAATGAATATTGATTTCATCACTCTATTTCGAAACTCTGTAAAATCAGGGCAAAATCTGTACATGGCCAATATCTGGCAGAAGGGTCAAAAGTCTGTGTTTTACAGACAAATCTGGGCATCTGGAAATTCAGGTGGTATGAGGCCAATTCTGTCCATTTTCTTCCAACGGTCATTAACCTACCAAACCTGTGCGATCGTCGGCGTTCTATTTACACGCTAACCGCTTTTCAGTCAACCTTTGTATGAAAAACTGCGACTGCAAAAAATCCAATTTTGTATGATAGAGACAATATTTTTTTTTGTTTCGATTATAGTCGTTTTTTACATCGGCTCAGGAAGCAACTGACTTGCCAACTGAGCTATATCACAAACCCAAAAAGAGATAATATGTAATATGTTTCTTACACTCACTCATAATAAAAAGTATATCTAATACTTGGCTAAATACGTTGTGAAGAAATACTTGGCTAAATACGTTGTGAAGAAGCTTCTCTTATGGTTACATTCTCGATTGTGATCAAAATGAACATGGGCTGATGTTGAGGTCTGTTTCAAAATTTTATCTTGACTCCGAAGCAACGTTTTTCCCAGAGTTCACGGGTGGACTTGGTAATTTTCTGATGATAAATCTTCTTTACAGACTTTTCTAGAATTTAGCTGGTTTCATAATGACACTTCTAAAATTATGTTTTAAGAGCCCTCCGAGAAATACTCGAAGGCCAATTCATGAGTTTATAAGTTATCTGAATTCAAAGGAAATCATCGACTACCTTCATTCGTGCCTACTTTGTATTGGGTGCTAGCTTTTCAGTAGTCAAAACAGCCTCATCGCAAGCACGGCGTTTTGAAATTGCCGTACGCGCACCAAGAATTTCCACTTTTGTTGCAAAAGTTAGCGAAAAAGATCTATTTTCCACAAAATACTATGTTTTATTTCAAAAAATGTTCAAGACGAAAAAAAGGGGAATAGTGGCAGAGATATTTTGAAACATTAAATCAGGCTGGAACAAATATCAATTTCTCAACCCGTCAACCCTCATTTGGCCCTAGTGTTTGGTCGCCAGAATTCCGGGGAAGCCGATAGCCCCTGATTGTAGGTATGCAATTTTGTTGCATACAAGCTTTCGTGCAATTCATTTCAATTTATTTGTTTGTCTTATTGAAATTCGCAAAGAAATATTTGTCCTATCAGCAGCATTTTTATCATAGATCAGGGAGTATACGTCAATTAGTGCCTCCAAAAACGACTACTGCTGATCCTGCAGCAGAACACGGGTGCCAGGGCCGTAGGAAGAACCGACTCATGGGGGGGTTTTGGTGACCGATTTTTTTCTATAACATTTTTGCTCAAACAAAACATGAATCGAAAAAATTTAAAAAAATACATTTTAATTACTATATGACATTTAATTTTTGAGTTCATCAAAAAAATTTGTACATTAATAGTTTTTCGGTTCATTAATAGTTTATTGTTTAAAAAAAACTTGTGAAAATATGTCCTCAAATTATTAAACTGCTAGCTAAATGAAAACTTTTGGGCCAAAATAGAGTACTTACACCATCTATGGTAATATCTGGTAACTTTCTTTTGAGCAATCTTGGTAGTTTTAGAGTATTTGATTTGAGCATAGCTTAAGTTTTGCTTTAGGAAAGCCTTCAATTTGTAAGAAAAAAATCTATGCTAAAATCAAACAAGCTAAAAGTATCAAACTCTTGAGCAAATTCCAAGAATTTAACCATAAATATACACAAATCAAATTTTCAAAAGTAAAAGAAAGTGATACAGACTCGATCCTAATTTTAGATTTAAGTTTGAAATTTGACACCAAGACAAAATTGAATTTCCTGTAGATTTTTTTAAAATTAAGATTACATGTTTTTATATGAACAAATATTTTGCATAAATATCAATTTCATACTTTGACCTGAATGACTTATAAAGTTAAAGGGTCATTAATAAATATTATTATTATTATTATTATCAATTCCATAATTGAAATGCTAATGACGATTTTTTGTAAACATAAGAATAAGGTTTTTTTTATTGAATAACTCTTGCTAAATAATCTCAAATTCTTCTGTATATTTGTGTATTTTAGCTAAATTGTGTATTTAAACTGACTTTTTGATTGATTTTTTAAATTAAATTTACAATCAAAATAATACGTCTATGATTTCGTGCGATTTGAATTCCTCAACAAAACAGTTATCTCGATTCTTTTTATGTTGATTGTACAGTTTTTCATTAGCTGAATATGAATTTAAAATAATAGTTCTGAATCTGAATTTTAAATCGAAATTAAAATTATAAATTTTGAATTTGTTTCCGGATTTCAACACGATTTATAAAATTAACAAAAAACAACAATTTCTGAATCATATCAAACAAGAATTTTGAATACGGCGAATGCGCCAACATTGTTGTTTCAAAAAAAAAAAAAAAAAAAACACGTTAAAAGTTTGACAGCTCCATAAGCTCCCAGTAAAAATATTTTTTTTTCCTTTATTTCTTGAAAACCAAATATTCTTCAAATAACTTTATACCATCGAAATGTAGGTCTTCGAACGTACGTTTTCACCCAGTTGATAACTCAGTTTGTTTACATTTGGCGCGTTAGCCCTGACCAAAATTCGCTACCGATTTCAAATACGATCCAACGAGTGTATTTTGTTTCATTCATGAATCTTTAATTTAAATTCTGATGTTATGGGTTTCAATCTAGATTCATTCGGTCAATTATTCATTTTTAATTCGACTAGAAAATGTTAATAAGAATATGAGTTTTAAATGATGAATCTGATTCTGAGTTATTAATTCTGGATCGCCATTTTGAAGCTTTTTTATGTTTGTATGAATGCAAAACCAAATTCTAACCATTCCTAATTTCTAATGTGATACGAACTTAAAAATAAAAAGTTTAAACTGGATACAGAGTTGAAAATTTGAAAACAGAAATACAATTTTGATTTTTGTTATATGGAATCAGAACCTTCGTAATGAGTGTAATCTCATTTAAAATGAACTGAATTTCAATCAACAAGTGAAAAAATTTTGAAAAACAGCGACAAAATTTTGAACCTGGGATTAGTTTCAGAGATTTTTGCATCAGTTCTGAGTCAAGATAAGTACTCTTGAATATCAAAATACGATATGATCATTTCATTTTAAGACAGTCCGAAAAAAAAATCTTCATCATTGAAAATGAGCTCAACCCCATTCAAGTCTGTCAACCAGAATAAGATATAATTCTGATTGGAGAAACTTAAAACCGAAAATTTTGATTTCTCAATTATAACTGTATCAGATATAAATATCTTGGAGAGATAGGTTCGAGTTATTATTTTGATATGCTCTCCTGATCGGATGACCACCCGATAATAACTCAAACGTATCTCAC
The DNA here is from genome assembly GCF_029784155.1 of Uranotaenia lowii. NCBI lineage: Eukaryota > Metazoa > Arthropoda > Insecta > Diptera > Culicidae > Uranotaenia > Uranotaenia lowii. Next base: position 198,506,167 of record NC_073693.1, read on the forward strand.
CAAGATATTTACATCTGATTCAGTTATAATTAAGTACTCTAAATTTTCGATATTAAGTTTCTTCAATCTGAATTATATCTTATTCTGATTGATAGACTTGAATGGGGTTGAGCTCATTTTCAATGATAAAGATTTTTTTTCGGATTGTCCTAAAATAAAATGATGATAAGTTTTAATCGCCGATAAATTTATTAATTTAATATGTTCATTGACACGTGCGGCGAGATGAAACGCTAGGTAGAAGAATTTGTAAAGGCATGAAGAATAGGCGGATAGGCAAGCATCAGATGAGCTTCGTAGGATAAAGTTTGGATAGATGTTGAAACTGTAAGTCTAGGGCATTTTTTATTGGAAAGCATGAAAGTGTGGTGGTACGCCTTTGCCGTACAACAGACTACTCTGTATAGGAAGCGTGATCGACTTTTGATCAACACATTCCTAAACACAGCAGGCCAGTTGGACTGTGTACTGTCAACCTGTCAACCTGGCCTGACTGTGTATTGACAGTACACAGTCCAACTGGCCTGCTGTGTTTAGGAATCTGTTGATCAAAAGTCGATCACGCTTCCTATACAGAGTAGTCTGTTGTACGGCAAAGGCGTACCACCACACTTTCATGCTTTCCAATAAAAAATGCCCTAGACTTACAGTTTCAACACCTATCCAAACTTTATCCTACGAAGCTCATCTGATCCTTGCCTATCCGCCTATTCTTCATGCCTTTACAAATTCTTCTACCTAGCGTTTCATCTCGCCGCACGTGTCAATGAACATATTAGTCATAGTACCGTCGAAACAACATTTATACAAAACTCTACCGCATAAATTTACCCCTACAAAATTATATTTCTGTGAAACTAAAGTGACGAAGAAATCTAAACAGTACGCTTTTACAAAAGCTGAAACAACGATGAATTTTTAATCCCTGAGGATGATATCATACGATATCGAAACGTCGGTGTAAAAATAAACTTCGTTTGTTAAATAAAATTTGGACTGCTTTGCCGAAAATTATTCACATTAAAATTAACTTTAGCCTTTAAAGTTTAAGTGATCATTAATCTTTGTATTCCAAATCCCGAAAAATTTATTATTTTTTTTATTTCCCTCCTATTTAAGAATTGAATTCTCAAAGAAAACCTTTCAATTTTTGAATTTTACTCTAATTTATATAAATAAGCTTTAATGAACCTTTTGGCTCATTGAAATCATGATTGCAAAAAGTAATCGAAAAATTCCTTTGAATTTAGTCGAAATTCGATGGTATGCTCGAATTTATCAATATTTTTGAAATACTTAAAACATGTTCTTTTAAAATTATTTTAATAAATAACACATATTCTATCAAATAAAACACTACAATTGGAGTAACTCTAAAAAGGTATAACATTCCGTCGATTTGTTGTCCAGGTTTCGAAATTTGGGAATCCTTCAGTTTCTACATTTAAAGGTCCGTGTCAAGTGAATGATATTTTTTGCGAACTTTATGGCGTTGCTTTTGTGAGAAACTTGTATCTTTTTAATTAAAGTGATCTTCTAGCAGTATCAGTTTTTATAATTATTGATTTATCTTTGAAATAGTATGTTTTCTACTTCAAGCATTTCTGAACAAAGGCGCTCTAAATCAAAGTGTTACAAAGCCAGTTTCAAGAAAACATCCTTTTTTCTGAGTTCTCGGTATTCCATACAATACTTGAATAGCTATATCTTATATCCATTCGAAAAAATATTTAAATTCAAGTTAAAATTTTGTAACAAATTCATAAAAAATTACTATGAATTCTTTGGCCTACTTCTAAAAAATGATGGTTTTTTCACATGTATCCCTCTTATCGACCCAAACTAAAATGTATACATTACTTTGCTTAAATGAGTTGGTAGATCTCAAACTTCAACACCTGCATATTGTCTGAATTTGAGAAATGGTTCACTTACATTTGGAAAAAAAATCTTTAAACAATGAATCTATAGAGCTCTGAAGCCCAATATTAGACATTTTCCCTAGATTCCATCACACCGTGTGCACGAAAACGGCAGCAGCATTAACGATGATGGAAAAATCGAAGTGAAATATCTGATTTCGGCTCTCCGATACCAATGCGATCTGTTTTCTTCTTACTTTTGTTGTTCTGCTCGTGGTTTTTCCTCTCATTCATATCCTTCATTATGCTCTTTGCCCCTTTCGATTGATTCGGATCAAGTATGGTGCCCAATTTTCCATTATCTTTGATGATGGCGGAACACTTTTATCCGTTTTGTGTGCCTTTTTTCCTTCGATAAATGATCTTCCCCAATCTCTCACAACATGCTTCTGGGGAATTGATGGGATATAACTTTTCCTAATGGGCAATATTCAACATTTTGCGCTACGGGTCAGGATTTTCCTCTCGCTGCTGTGGGTAGTTCTGTGCGAGGAAAAATGGGCACAACCAAAGTGAAAATTTTCACCACCTTCACAAAGATTATTCTTCTCAATTCGCGAATAATAGACCCGATTTAGGGAACGGACTTGCCTTCACTATTTTAACTTCACTTCTTCGATGGCATTTTTCCACTTTTGAACTGTCGAAAAATCAAAAGAGCTTTTGGGAAAATCAGTAATCCATTTTTTCGCCAGAAGTTTTCCTGCTTTTCACGGGATCGAACCGAGAGGAACAAAAATCGAACGTGTGCAAACCGAGCAAAAGTGGAACCTTGTCTCTGTGGCCTTTTCTTCGTAGGCCAAGTATAAGGTACCTAAATACAGACGATGTGGATTCGATTCGACTCGGTTCGTCGGGGGCTTTGGGGCATTTGCTTTGCTCCACACACTACCACAATGCTACAATTAGGGTGGTTTGCATGAATTCGTGAGCTTTTCCCGATGCGATGGCACCAGCACAATCACAAACACCCAATCAGAATGATGATGGGCAAGGGCGAGATTCAGGCACGAGTGTTTTTCCATCCGCCTTATGCATCCCAATGTGAGTGTGTTGGAAGCTTTTTCCCGCGCGTTATCGTTGGTTTTTCTTTGTGGAGGTGGGTGGGTGGTTTGGTTTGAAACGGAGGAGGACAAATATGGCAATTTTCTCAATGAATGAAATCCTGGTTCGGATTCGTTCAACTTCCTTGCCCCACGTTCGTCGTTCTCCCTCCCTAGCTTTCTTTTCAACCAGAATAAACCGACAGGAGGCGAGGGTGAACTATTTTTCCTTTAACCCACACTAGCAGCGGAAAAAACCTACACCAACTTTGCGGGCATCGAGATTCGTTTTAAATTGCCGAAGAAAAGACTAGGACGTAATAGGGAAATTACATTAAAATGAATGGTCTCCAGTTATCAGCTATGATTATGACGTAAATACAAAACCGCAACTGATACTATTTGTTGTTTGTGTACAAAATAATGATACGTTTGAAAGTTTTATCGACAATGCGGTAACGACACATTTGAGGGATAAAAATATCCCGGAAGATGAGCCTGGGGTAAAGTTTAATGATACCCAAACGTCATTGGTTGAACTATCAGTAATAGGCGTTTAGATGAAATATGCAGTACAGGCTGCTGCATGGACAATTTGAACACTGTTATAGTTTTTAAATTTTGAGCTAAGGGTGCGCGATATTTAAACAGTTTGTGTACAGTAGAGTTTTCAAATGATGAAACTGTTAATTTGTAACATTCAAAGCACTTTCAAAGAAATTCTGAAACGGGAAAACGAGGAAAAGAAACAGATCAGCAATTGTGTGAATTGAGGACCGGAAGTGAGGATTTTTATCCTCTGGAAATAGATTTATCCCTGAAGGTTTTGCAACCACTGAGGCATGGCTAATTAAGGAGTGACAAACCGAGGACCCCGTCATGACCATCCCAATGTACCCGGATCCTGTGCGCTCTACATTCTCGGCGCCTTCAAACATCATACTAGCCTCTCTGAGTACGGCAACCTTGCGTCAAATTAACAGAGTTAGGGGAAAGGTTTCCTAAATGGGCCTATCGAGTTAAACAAGCCTATGGCCGTTTGACGAAATGGCTGACAAGACAACTTATCTAATCAATGCGTTTTGAGGGTGATACGCTTTGAATATAAGGCAAGAAAGAATTTTATGAATAAATCAACTCAGAAAAATTTAAAAATTCATACAAGGTTTTGATGCCTTTTGATGTAATATTTTGACTTTTAAAAATTATACGTAAAGAAGCTCAAAACAAAAAGTTGGGTGGTTTTTGTTTCTTATTCAAATGAACCTTAGAAGTGAAACAAATTTAAGCTTTTATGATGGTTTCATAATGATGGGAAAGTGGAATAAAAGAGTGTTTTTGTATGCCCCCATCATGTTTGTAGGATTTTTTTTCCTGTTGGGGAGAGAGTCCACTGCGACCATTAAGTTGATCTATTGTGATTTACCCCGCATTATTATTTTTACTTTGCTATGCTACTTGACACCCCTGCACTATTGGTTGAAGTTGCAGTTTACCGGTAGCACTACACATATCGAGGTAGGATCTCCAAGTGCAATCTAAGTTCCCTTGAAAAGCTCCATCCACATGCATGTGCTGCATCATCGAGGCGTACAATTCCAAGGTATACCCGGCTAGCATTTCACTAATGCTACAACCGCCAACCTTCATCATACTATGTGTGCCAGGTTATGTCACGACCGGGATTCGATCTCAAGGTTACTATCCTCTAGGCCACGATCTGCTGGCCATGTTTGTAAGATGCCGCTACCCTTAAATAAAGGGTGATACGGTCAAAATTTGGTCAATATCAACTTGACGTATTTCTTTCAATTTTGCATTTAAAAAAAAAACCTGAACACCCCTCATTTTGAAGGTGTGTGTGTAGAATGTTGCTCCTATTTTGATTTTGGAATTCTCTTTTCAGTTGTCAAAATGCCGTCCAAGGAAGAAGAGCAGCGTATCAAAATTTTGCTCGCGCATCGCGAAAATCCGAGCTACTCGCACGCAAAGCTGAAAAAATCGCTAAAAGTTACCAAATCAACCGTTACAAATGTAATTAAAGTGTTTGGGGAATGTTTGCCGACAGCCAGGAAGTCTGGATGGGGGGGAAATCGAAAACCGGAAGCCGCTGAGACGACAAAGAGAGTTGCCGATAGTTTCAAGCGAAACCCTAACCTTTCTCTCCGAGATGCCGCAAATAAGCAAAAAAAAAACGAGCCGGACTATCGACTTACAAGAAGATAGTGACTCCAAATCGCGATAATAAACAAAATACGACGGCCAAAGCGCGATCACGGAGGCTGTACACGACGATGCTGACGAAGTTTTACTGCGTGGTAATGGATGACGAAACCTACGTCAAAGCCGACTACAAGCAGCTTCCGGGACAGGAGTTTTATACGGAAAAAAGGAAGGGGGAAGGTAGCAGATATTTTCAAGCACATGGAACTGTCAAAGTTCGCGATAAAATATCTGGTTTGGCAAGCCATCTATACCTGTGGCTTGAAAAGCAGCATTTTCATAGCTTCCGGGACTGTCAACCAACAAATTTTCGTGGAAGAGTGTTTGAATAAACGTCTGCTGCCTTTCCTCAAGAAACACGGTTGTTCCGTACTGTTTTGGCTTGATTTGGCATCTCGCCATTACGGTAAAAAAAGCCATGGAGTGGTACGCCGCCAACAACGTGCAGGTGGTTCCCAAGGACAAGAACCCTCCCAACACGCCAGAGCTCCGCCCAATTGAGAAATACTGGGCTATTGTCAAGCGGAACCTAAAGAAGACAAAAAAAAACTGCTAAGGACGAGCATCAGTTCAAGGCAAACTGGCTTTTTGCGGCGAAGAAGGTGGACAAGATGGCTGTACAAAATCTGATGGCAGGGGTTAAGCGTAAGGCCCGGCAATTCGGATTTGGAAAAGCGGAAGCCTAACTGAATATTTTTTCCTGAATTTTATACTAATTAACCTAGAAAAAGAAATTTAATTTGAATTTTTAAATAAACGATTTCACCGATTTCCACGCGATTTTCCTTGACCAAATTTTGACAGTATCACCCTTTAACAGGTTGAATAGAAAAAATATATGATTTTTATCATTAAAACTTCAAATCTAAGCTCTAATTAACATCTTAAGAGCAAATCGAAGATCTCAAAACAGATTTGATATAATTTATCTAAGGAATGAAATTCTTCCATATGATGGCAACCCTAAATTTAGTTTATTCCATAAAGTTATAAAATACATAGATTTTCATAAAACTTCAGCTTTGTCGTATGAAAGCTATTAGTTTCTAGCATTTCCAATGAAATTGTACGGAAGTGTTGCCATAAAAACAGAAATTTTGCTTAAAATATAAATAGGGGCGTTTAGCCCGCACGGTTTGAGGTTCGGCTATTTTGATAACAGTTATAATAAAATCAAATTCTCAACAACGGAAGGAGATTTCCACAAAATAATTACTCCAATGTATAGAAAACAGATTTTTGCTCATGTGCATATAGTTTTTGTATACAGTGAGCGAAATAAGAATAGCACCACTATGTGTTTTGCTTGTAAAAATTTAAATAATTGAAAATTACAAAAATTTTCTTCCACAGTTTGTTCTGAATTGCTTAACGGATAAATCAAGCATAACTCTACTTTTTTTGGTCGTAGCAATTGGCGTTGAGGACCAAAAATGTGAAAAAAGGGTGCGAAATAAGAATAGCACCACTTGAGTTTTTCAACAAAAACAAGATTATTTTTGAAAATTTACTGTGAAAAAGTGAATAATGATGCTTCTACGAGTTATTTGAATAGATAACTGCATTTTAAGGAGTTTTCCAGAATTCCTAAGGTTTTCAAAGGTATTAAAAGGGGGTTTTAAGAGATGCCCCTCTAGCGTTAAGGAATTTGATATTTGAGCTGTAATTCTTTTCCAAACTACTTACTTTTTTCAATCAAATGATGTGAAATGATGAAACAAACATTGAAGATTAACTTTGAATCAGAAAAAAATAGGTTGAAAATAAAAAACTTTGATTTTGTTGAGTAAACCACACTTTTTTCCAGTCGTAGATGGCAGCACTATCTTGCAGTTAAAACCAAATTTAGTCTCAATATTGATTTTCCAGGTTTATTTAGGCCCACATTCATCATTTTGAGGTATTTTCGCATCACAGTTTTGTGGAAGTTCACGCTGCAGAAAGCTTTTCCGGATTTGCAAAAGAATCACCAGCACAAAAATGTACAACCGCCAAAATTCCTGCTCATCTCAACTTCCGATTCAATTGCAAATCATACCAATAATACTGCTAGCCGTCTGGTCCATCAAGCTCCATCGCAAAGTTGAACTTTATTCTGATAATCGGTCCAAAAAATTCACTTTTAGTGACCTTACTGCAATTCTTATTGTTTTGGATTAAGTGATCTTAGAATTTCCAAAGCGTTGTCAAGGTACATGTATTTATTTCTTGACCAAAATCATCCAGCACTCCTTAATTAATCCTGGATATTCGAAAATGGGCATGAATTTGGTTAAAGGCAAGATAGTGCTGCCATCTATGACTTAAAACTAGAGAAATAGTGTTTGACTATAAAAAAACATTAGTATTTTTGAATTCCAACCTGCTTTTTGGATTTAAACTCAGCCTCAAATTTATGTTTCATCATTTTGCATCATTCTCATGAATGTTAATGAAGAAATAAAGCAGTTTGATAAAGTTTTTATAGCTCAAATATCAAAATCCTTAACGCTAAATGAGCATCTCTTAAAACCCCCTTTTAATACCTTTGAAAACCTTTGGAATTCTGGAAAACTCCTTAAGGGGGGGTAGGGTCTAACGGGTATAAAATAAACACCATTTTCACGATTTTTTTCTAGAGCTATCGTTCGAACAAATGTATTCAATTTTTTTGCATTATACAAAGCATTGTTAAAAGAACATTTGGTAATTTTTTCGTAGAAAAATATTGAAAAATGAGCCGGTGACGGAGCATTTTCGAGGATGCCTTTTAGAAAACAGGATTTGCGGTGGACACTGTATCTCAGCACAGAATCGTCTGAAGTCAAAAAATCAGAGCAAAATATTTTTAATAGATGTTTTTCTGGATCCCAACGTTTTTATTTAACTTCAAAATATTTTTATGAAATTTTTGTGGCTGTTTGAAGTAAAAACTACGATTTTTCACTTAAAAATCCGCCATTTTTCACCTCTAAAATCTCCCCAAAGTAGAAAAATCAAAAAAGAAAAACGTTGGGGTCTGGTATTTTATATGTAGAAAATATGTTCCAAATTTGAAAAGAATCGGATAAGTAGTTTTCAAATGACGATATCCACGGACTTTAAAAATGTGCTTTCGAGAAAAACGCGTTTGAAGTTTCTGCTCTTGCTTTCTTGCAGTATTAGATAGGAGGAGAAAAAGGCCTATAACTTCTACAGTTTTGCTTCAATTGACTTGAAAATTTGACACAACATTCTTGAAATGTTTTACAATAAGAAAATAAAAAAATAAAAAAATCGATTTTTTGAAAGTGTTAGACCCTACCACCCCCCCCCCCCCTTAAAAAGCAGTTATCTATTCAAATCACTCGTAGAAGCATTTTGACACAGTAAATTTTCAAAAATAATCTTGTTTTTGTTGAAAAACTCAAGTGGTGCTATTCTTATTTCGCACCCTTTTTCACATTTTTGGTCCTCAACGCCAATTGCTACGACCAAAAAAAGTAGAGTTATGCTTGATTTATCCGTTAAGCAATTCAGAACAAACTGTGGAAGAAAATTTTTGTAATTTTCAATTATTTAAATTTTTACAAGCAAAACACATAGTGGTGCTATTCTTATTTCGCTCACTGTATATATTCGATGTAATTTTTGATTAAATCAGTATTCTGCTAAATAGGCGCATAGCATAGCAGCCCGCTCCTCCCCTACTAACGAAAACGGCCGTATGTTCGATCTTTGCTTTGCTAGCGAAGGGTCTCGTGATCCGACCAATTGATTCGGCTCCTGCTCCGTTCGTTAAGACAGTTCAGCGTCATCCAGCTTTACTGGTCTCTCTCGAGGTCACTGGATTGCCAATGTCGAAAAATCAGCACCTTTCTATGTCAACTTCAAGAAAGCAGATTTCGATGCTATCTCCCATATCCTGGTCACCATCGACTGGGAATCTGAATTCGATCTGTTGAATCCCAATGCTGTGGCTGAAACCTTCTCGCATATCTTAAATTACGTTATCGACCGCCACGTGCCAAAGCGAACGACTTTCGGGAATTTGCGGACACCCTGGTTTACAAAAGAACTGCGTCGACTAAAGACGGCGAAGAGATGTGCTCTTAGAAATCACCATAAGTTCAAATCCTCCCAAACTGAGGAGATATATATCGAAGACTGAACTCCGCTAATAAAAAAGCCATAAGCGTTGTTACCAATTTTTTTTTTCAAAAACATACAACGTAACCTCAAGTCCAACCCAAAATCGTTCTGGAAGCATGTCAAAAGTCATCGGAATGAACTTCTTACTCAAATGTTTCTGGATGGCAACACTGCGAACTCTGATTGCGGAATCTGTGCTTTCTTTGCTCAAAAATTCTCGAGTACCTTTGTTACTGCTTCAACATCCCCATAACATGTGGAGAGTGCTGTTAGGAGTGTTTCGCCACTTGGCTGCTGAATGAGCACGACTGTAGTAGAGGATGCGGTCATACCTAAAGCAGCGGCTCAGCTCAAAAACTCCCTCTCTACTGGCCCGGACGGTATACCATCTACCTTTTTAAAACGATTAATAATGCTTTACTGACTCTTGTGAGACTCATCTTCCAAGCTTCTCTTGACAGAGCCACCTACCCTTCACTGTGGAAGGAAGCTTACATTTTTCCGATCCATAAAAAGGAGGAAAGGAGAGATATCAACAACTATAGAAGAATTTCTGCTACAAACTACCATGGATCCGATTTTCTCGCAAAAGCAAAATTTTTCAATCAATCAGCACGGTATTATGCCCAAACGCTCCGCGACAACTTACCTGTTGACCTTCACCTTCTAAGTTTCAAACTGACGCCATTTATACCGATTCGTCAGCAGCTTTTGATAAGGTCAACCATGATATCGCCATTGGTAAGCTTGGACGCGGATTCTGCGGACCTTTACTTGGCTGGTTCCGCAGTTATTTAACCGGACTTAAATTGACAGTTCGCACTGCAGACATGCTCTACAGTCTGTTCTCTGCATTCTCCGGTGTGCCCCAAGGTATTCTATTTTAACGATGTGCTCTCACTCCTCGACGGCCCGAAACTTTGTTATGCTGATGATCTTAAACTGTTCTACACCATAAACGGTCAGGACGACATTGATTTTCTGCAAAACCAGTTCAACCTTTTCGCATAGTGGTGCGACGTCAACTGCCTGCCTCTGAATCGCAGTAAATGTGTAATCATCAGTTTCTCTCGGAGATGTCGTCTCATAGACATGGATACTCTTCAAGCCAGAAGAAATGCAACACGAGCTTCTTTCGTCGCCGATCTACTGACATCTCGAATCGATTGTCTTACGCTACTGGAAGCTATTCCTCTTAGTGTGAGACCCCACGGACTGAGAAACCAGGACCTTCAACTGTATGTCCCCATTCGATCAAACAAATATGGAGATAACAGTGCATTCATCGGTGTTATGAAAACGTTCAACCGCTTTTCCGAGCTCTTTGACTTTGACGTTTCGAGGGATGTTTTCCGAAGAAAAGTTCTAAGAATATCGAGAAATCGCTAGTTAGATGTAAATTTTGTGTAACTTTAACTTTAAGTCGTTATTTGGACCTATATTTGGTCTGTTGATTGAAGACAAATAAACGAAAGGTTTGTCCACCTTCACCTGCTACAAAGAAGTTCTAGCTGAATACGTGAGACCTCTCAAGTCTCATAATAAATATGAGCCCGGTCTAAGATTTCATAGAGTCCCGAAATAACGCTGCTTATGCCAAACAGTATCGATTGCTTAAAAAAAGCATTTCATTTGTGAACATTTATCAGTGTTCGTTGCGCTAAATGCTTAGCTTGGCTGGCGAATGGTCGACAATGAGCAACTCTAGACCCCATGCACCCAACCTTCGGATAATGGTCAAATCACCTCTTGTCTTACCCGTGGTCTTGATTCTGAACCTCCCCATGGTGCGGGCTGCGAGCGGGTACCCAACCCCGGTGGACGCTTTGGTCGCATGCGAATTGTCAGGAGCGGCGTGCGGAGTGCAACAGCGTCCTGGTGGTGTTCGGGACCCAACACAGCATCACCAATAATGAACAACAAATTTCGGATGAAATCGACAAAGACTCACGCGACGAAAAGGGACCAGCAATTGGAAACTTGGAACATGGAACTAACTATCTCTAAATTTCACAGACAGTACCCACGAGCTTGCCAACGAATTGAAGATCCGCAAAATCGATATCATAGCGCTGCAGGAGGTATGCTGGAAGAGCTCCACGGTACGTGTGTTCCGAGATGTTCATACCAACTACCAGAGCTGCGGCAACACACACGAGCTTGGAACAGCTTTTATAGTGATGGGAAAGATGCAGAAACGCGTATGCGGCCGTTTCTTCAACATCAGCATCATCCATGTTTCACAGCCACCTTTTAAGAACCGGAGACGACAAAGACGAATTCTACGCTCAGCTGAAACGTGAAAACGACCGCTGCCCAAAACATGATATCAAGATCGTCATCGGGGATTTTAACGCTCAGGTCGGCCAGGAGAAGGAACTAAACCGACAAATGGAAGGTTCAGCGCGGACTAGCAGACCAACGACAACGGCCTCAAGCTTACGATTTTACCGTCTTCAAACGAATGGCCGTACGTAGTACCTTTTTCCAGCACCGCCTCCCACACAAGTACACCTGGAGATCACCGTACCAAACGCAAACACAGATCGACCACGTTTTGATTGACAGCCGGTACTTCTCGGACATCATCGACGTCAGATCTTGTCGAGGCGCCAACATCGAGTCAGATCACTATCTGGTGATGGTGAAGATGCGCCCAAAACTCTTCGTAGTGAACAACACACGAAACCGGCGCCCGCTTCGGTTAAATATCGCACGACTAAAGCAACCTGAGGTCGCGGCAGACTACGCGCAATCGGTCGAAGCAGCGCTGCTGGCAGAGGACGAGCTTGACGAAGCCTCTCTCGAGGACTGTTGAGATACCATCAAGACAGCCATCAATAGCGTTGCAGAGAGCATCATCAGGCGTATGGAACGAACTCGACGAAACGACTGGTTCGACGAGGAGTGTAGGAGGGTGATGGACGAAGAGAACGTCGCGCGGGCCTCAGTAGTGCAGAGAAGCACCCGTCGAAACGTGAGAAATCCCCCACAACGGAAGAGGTAGCGAATCCGTATTTTCCAGAAGAAAAAGCGCCGCCTGGAGGAGAAGGAGGAGCTCGAGAGGTTGGAGCAGCTGCATTGTTTCCAAGAAATACGAAAGCTCTATCAGAAATTCAACGCATTCCACAAAAGGCTTCGTACCGCAGGTCGACATGTACCGCGATAAGAACGGGGGCAACCTGACGGACAATCGTGAGGTGATCAAAAGGTGGAAGCATCACTTCGATGAACACCTGAACGGCGCACATGCAGGAGATCAAGACGGTGGGGAAAGGTATATCGCCGGCGTAGCCAACGACATAGGGGAGCCACTCCCAACGATGAGTGAAGTTAAGGAAGCCAATCGCCAGCTGAATAGCAACAAGTCAGCTGTAAAGGATGGCATCGCCACTGAACTTACAAAATGGGCCCGGACATGTTGGCCGATTGCCTTCACCGGTTGATGATCCAGAACAGGAAACAGAACAGAAAGCAGATGGTAATATGCCCCATCTACAAGAAGGCGACAAATTTAACTGTGAGAACTACTGAGCGATCACTGTCCTCAATTCCGCCTACAAAATGTTGTTCCAAATCCTACTCCGCCGCCTAACGCCACAAGCAATCAAATTCGTGGAAAGTTATCAGGGCGGTTTCATGGAGGGAGGGTCTACGACTGACCAGATCTTCACATTAAGTCAAGTCCTCCAAAATGCCATGAACACCAAATCTGTATGCACCTATTCACGACTTTAAAACCGCACACGACACGATCGACCGTGACGTGGAAAATCATGGACGAGAACGGCTTCTCCGGGAAGCTAACCAGACTGGTCAAAGCGACGATGGATGGTACGCAGTGCTGTGTGCGGATTTCGGGTGAATTGTCGAGTTCTTTCGAATCGCGCAGGGAGCTTCGACAAGGCGATGGTCTATCGGAAGGCGAAATTCGGGGCCCGATTTTCAGCAGATCCAGTCAACATATTTGTTCTGCCGACGACATTGACATAGTCGGCAGATCATCTGCGACGGTGAAGGAAATTTTTCGCAAAGTGAAACGCGAACCAGGAAGAATTGGGTTGATGACAACCAAGACGAAGCATATGCTGGCTTGCGGGTCCGAGGCCGACCAAGCCCGCTTGTTCAGTAATAACAAGGTCACGCTGGACGGCGCGGCGACGAGCTGGAGATAAGCGAATACTTTGGCTCACTGGTGACCGCAGACAATGACACCAGCCGTGGAAGTTGTGCCAACTGTCGACTCCACCAGCAACTGCGATCGAGGAGACTTAGCCCTCGCTTGGAGTGTAACCTGTACACAACGCTCATTAGACCGGTTGTTCTCTACGGGCACGAGACATGGGTATTGCTCGAGGAGGACCTGCGTACAATGGGAGTGTTCGAGCGACGAATGTTAAGAACAACCTTTGGTGGCGTGCAGGAGAACGGAGTGTGGAGGCGAAGGATGAACCACGAGCTCACGCGACGCTACGGCGAACCCAGTATCCAGAAGGTGGTGAAGGCTGGGCAGAACATGTCGCTACGAATCCGGTAAGAACGAGACAAGCAGGAGCGCAACGAGTGAAGTTGTTAGACCAAGTGGAGCGTGATCGGACGAATGTGGGATTTCCGAGAAATTGGAGAACGGTTGCCATGGACCGATTGAATTGAAGAAATATTGTTCATCAGGTTATGTCGTGAACACCATTTAAATCAATAAATAATTAATTGTCGAAATTAGCAAAGAAATGGCTGGTTTGACTTATGCTTGTGTGAAGAAAAAAGCAGCATTTTCGTGGCGGTCACCAACTTTTAAGTTTACGTCAGCGAGTGACTCTTTTGCCGTTCCAGCAGCAACCCACGAGTTCCATGATGTTTAGGCCGGATTTCGTGTCATGCCTCTACGAGAAAAATGCCCTGTAGTGGTTTGCGTCTAACAACGTCCAATTCGTGCCTTAAGGTTAAGAACGAGCCCAACACTCCAGAGCTTCACTCGACCGAACAATGCTGGGCCATCGTAGAGCGGAACTTACGGAAAACGAAAATAGTCAAATGTTACCTTGCACAATTAAAGTTTAAGGTACTCGATTATAAAAAAAATACTGAACTAGTTATGCTGCTTGTTGAGAATTCAGTAAAAAACTACAGGCTTCGGTGTTTCCCGTTTATTGTGCAGTTTTGATTATCTCTTGTTATATTTTTATTACTATTGACCTTTTACGGTAACTAGTCAATCCCACAACATTTCATAACAAACTGTTCTTACTCAATAGTCGATCATTTAAAAAAAGAAAGCTACCCTGAATGCATATTTATTAGTTGTTAAAAATAAGTTGTTATACTATAATGATATCATTCTCATCTAGCTCAGAAAAACATCCTCGTATCATCCAAAATATATGAGGCGAGCAGAAACCCAATGTATATGAAAGTGCTAAAGGTGAAACCTGATCTTAACACCTCCACACAACGTCGATTATCCTTAGTCGCTGGAAACGGGAGGGTTCCTCTAATGGAGTATCATCCAGTATCGTGAAACTGAAAACCGTTACTCATCGTTGACAGCTTTTCCGAACCATAATAATTTCGTCCCACGGTTGCAGTTGATGACTTTCTTTCCGTTCCACCATAAATGGTCCCAACAACCCGAGACTGTGTGGGTGTGCTGTTTGCCAAGTATTGGTACACGTGTCTGCCAATCTTGGCACTCATATGGTGCCCTGCCTTCGTTCATGTCTGACCGACGTCTGTTCCAGAGCTGACGCGTAAAAATGAATAGAAGGACGCAGGCGCTCTCGGAGGAAAACACGATAGGTAGGTCCTACATCATCACATCCCAAACAGGGTTTTCGTCTTTCCTTCCCCACACAATCCGTTTTGTTTCGTTTTCGAAAGCAAAACATCTACTCTCACCGATTGGACTTGCACTGGCCAAATTTTGCGGGAAAATTTTCCGTTACAACTATCGTCAAGAGTAGGCATCACGTTTACAACAAAATTCATCGCAAAAGTTCACAATAATCGCAAGGATACCTAAAATACACCATCCGGTTGTGTAACGGAGTTTTCCGACCAAATTTACGACGACCGGTTATGAAATTACGTCTAAACTATTCGCAACGACTCTCACTGAATGACTTTGTAGTTAGCTGGCCAGCAGCAGAACGAACAGTCACACAGTCGGTCGGACTTTTTTGTCTCCTACATTGAACTTCAGGATTTCGACAAAGGACATTCGAAACGAAGAAGCGACAAACGATGGCTGGCGCGGGGAAAACACAGTCGGAAAATAAATAACAAAAATATCGTGTGGGAGTAAAATTACGTACGATTTACGTCATTGCGAGTGTGGGTTGCGCGGCTTATTCGGTGGGGCCAGCGAACTTCTACCCACCAAAGCTCGAGGAAAATTTCCAAGCTTTTAGGACTCGGAAGCTTTTCAGCAGCAAAGATGTCGCTTTTTTGGTCATGCGCAGTGTTATATTTCACACAACCACAGAACATAAATTTAACCGTTGAATGTAGGAAGGTAAAAGCTTATTTTTTATACTGTTCGACATGTGAGGTTCAACGGCATTCGCTAGAAAAGTTTTTTTTTGTCGTTCAGCTATAACAAAAAATGTCAAAATTCCAAGGATAAAATGACTTTTATCGAGGGATCCCTAGATCTCCGTAAATTACCGAATTTTTTTAAGGGAGCCTGTGTTGTGTTAACTATATGTGTTGTGTTAACTCCAGCTGATTCTTAAAATTTCAATAATTAATTATAGGAAAAAGAATTTTCGTATACTTCTCTGAAAAAAGCTTCTTCGAAGATTATAGGGTGTTCCATTATGTCCAAGATTTTGATACAACCCTGCTCATTCAGGATTACATTACAGGGTGACAAAAAAGTCCGGTCACACAGGAAAACCTCAATATCTCAAAGAATAAGAAGAAAATCTGAATCTGGCTTTCATAGCTTTATTCAGTAACTCATAAAGATACTTAACAGACGATATCTCGGAATTACACCACCTTTATCTGATCGAACCAGCTTCAGACCTCTCGGAAAGTCGTCGCAAGCAGCGCGCACCTGCTCCATCGGCATCTCGTCCCAGATTTTCGTGATAACTCGCTTGAATTGCTCCAAATTTGCTATTTTATAGTCGTTCAGCTTAGACATCATGTATCCCCACACGAAATAATCCAGTGGATTCAGATCCGGAGACGACGGAGGCCATTCATTCTTCGAAATGAAATCGGTCAAGTTTTCCTCACACCACGCCTGAACAACCTTTGGGGTGTGGGATGCCGCGCCATCTGTCAGGAAGCAAGACTGACGTCTTATTTTGGAACCCGGGAACGTTCAGCTTGTCCGCAGGAGCTTGCTGGAGGCTCACGCTCCAAACTCGATCATTTTGGCGATTGACTGTTTGCTACAAAACGAACAGCTTCTCGTCCGAAAAAATAAGCTCGTCATCTGCGCGCCAAACCGAGCAGCGATAACAGCTGCCTTTAACTATACCGTGGCTCACAACTCAATGTAAACAAACTGCACAGAAACGAAACTCTGCCACTTTGGGCAGCAGAGTTAGCCCTTTCATTTGACATATAGAAGGCACCAGAGAGATGCAACGTGTAGGCTACGGGCGACCACAAAAAAGTGTGACCGGACTTTTTTTGTCACCCTGTAAACCTTCCATAGCTGTTCGGGTAAGTATGACCCGAAGCGCACATTCAAATCATCATAACTCTTCGAAAAAAATAGCAAAAATTTGATTTCAAAAATCTTCTTAGGGAATCATAAAATGCACAATCTGCAATACCAGGCAACTTCCTGTGACCATAGAAAATGCTCCCTCAAAAAAACAAATCCGTAATTAAGTTGTTCGGGTCAATATGACCCGAGAGATTGCGAGCTTTCCCCTGGCCGCAAATGTTGATCGATTTTACTGGTTTTCAATTCATTGTATAGATCATTTATTCTAGTTTCTTCATATTGAAAAATAAATTCAAAATGTTTTACCTGATTACCAGTAGCTGATTCAGAATGAAGAAAGTTCCGAAAAATTTCTTGTTATAATGTTTATCTTTATAACTTCTGATAGCTTTCATATGTTGCGCTGATTTGATAATATTTGAAATTGTCAAGAATAATTCTAACCACCTACCTAAGGGTCCGGTGCCGATTGTCCGACGCATAGGGCTGAGATAAAAGATCTCCACTGCTGGTGATCTGGAGCCAGCATCTTCACTTGCTGCTAGTCAATGTTCTCGTCAACTGTGCGGATTTCAGCGGCTAGGCTTCGCCGCCACGAGTTTCTGGGCTTGCTTCTTCTTCGATGCCCATCTGGATTTCAGTCAAGCGCCTCTCTGCAAATCTCGTTTTCATCTCTTCGCAGCGTGTGCCCAACCCATCTTCACTTACGTTCCTGAATCTCGATCTCCAGCTCATTTTGATGACACCGGTGATGAAGTTCCTCATTTGAGATCCAATTGCAAGGCCACCAAGCGCGGATGATGTTTCGCAGGCAGCGATTCATAAAAACTTGCAGTTTTTGCGTCGTCACCGCATATGTGCACCAAGTTTCACACCCGTACAACAATACGGTGAGCGCCAGATGTTTCGGAGACTCGCAAACGCAAATCTGGCTTTTCTGATCTTGGTTTCGATGCCCTTCATGGTACCACCATCAGGCGTAATCTGGCTACCAAGATACTGGAAGCATTCCACTTTCTCAGCCTGTTGTCCAGCTACCACGAAATTGGAACGATTTTCTGTTCCATCGACTTGGTCTTTCCGACACTGATTTTGAGACCTGCTGCCTTGGAGCTTTCGGTGAGGTCGTCGAGTTTGCTCTGCATGTCTTGTTGTGTTTGGGCGAGCAAAACAATATCGTCTGCCAGGTCAAGGTCGTTCAGTTGCTCCATTGTGGAACCACGGCAATCCTCGGTTTGGCCAATCGATCCAGTCAAGATCTCATCCATTACGATTGAAAAAGGCGCGGTGATAAAATACATCATTGTCTCACTCCAGCAGTTACCGGGATTGGATCGGACAAACACCGTTGTGCAAGACTTTGCACGAAAATGCCTTGTACTGTGCTACGATGAGATGGACTAGTATCTCTGGGACCTCGCAGGGAGCAGCGCAGATGTATTCGTGGTTCAGTTGGTCAAATGCTTGTTCGAAATCAACGAACACCAGCAGAAGAGAGTCCTGGAATTCGTTGATTTGTTCCAGTATGATTCGTAGCGTTGTTATGTGATCCACACATGATCGTCCGGATCGGAATCCAGCTTGCTGCCGTCGGAGTGTAGCGTCGATTTTCTCCTGGATCCTGTTCAGGATCACTTTGCAGAGTACTTTGAGAGTTGTACAGATCAAAGTTATGCCACGCCAGTTACCGCACTCGGTCAGGTCCCTTTCTTCGGGACCTTTACTAGGATACCCTGCATCCAGTAGGCCGGGAATGTTGCAGTATCCCAAATGTCAGCGAAGAGACGGTGCAACATTTGTGCTGACAAGGCAGGGTCGGATTTGAGCATTTCAGCAGGAATGCAATCGATTCCTGGCGCTTTGTTGGATTTCATGTCCTTGATTGCCGCTTCTATTTAAGCCAGCGAGGGCGCTTCTGAGTTGACGCCATTAATGCGACATACTGTTGGCGCCTCGAGCTGCGGGTTCTGTTGGCCATCGCTATTTGTGATTCGGAAAAGTTGATCAAAATGCTCGGTCCAACGCTTGAGCTGATCTGTTCGATCTGTCAGAAGCTGGCCTGCTCGGTCTTTCAGCGGCATTCTTGCATTAGTCCTTGCACCACTAAGGCGGTGAGAAATATCATATCTCGTGTGAGCTATCATTACGTCGTATGAAACATCTCAAGAATTCACAGAAAACTGCTGCAAAATTTATCAAAACAACTTTAAAATTTGTATCTCACATATAGAATATGTTGTCCAGGCTACACATATTCTAAATGGAAGGAAGTTGCGACTAGTTTATGTCAGTTTTTTTTTGTTTTTTCGTAATACAACTCTTTGATTACATTTTGTTTCATACGACGTAATGAACACTCATGCAAGATATAGTAATCGGATATCTCTAATGGCAGCGGCTCTTTCTCCCTCTTCGGCTAGGGAGTTTGTCCAGGCTCTCTTGTCTCGTCTACAAGCTCGTTTAACTGCCTTTTCCAGCTCCGCATATCGTAAGCGGGCGGCTGCTTTGGCTGACCCGGTACATGCCTGCTCAATTCCGACTTTCGCCTTTCTCCGATCATCGACCATCCTCCAAATTTCATCCGACATCCATTCACTTCTTCTTCCACAAACTTTACCGAGAGTACCATGGCTCGTCGTGATAAAGGCATTCTTGATTCTACACCACTGTTCTTCGACTGTTCCGTCTGTCGGCAGTTCCGAGGCTCGGGATTCAAGCTGTTCAACGCATGCCCTTTTCACCTTCGGATTCTCCAAACGGCGGACGTCGTATCGCCGCTGGACACGCGCGACTCTCAGTCGTATCTCAACAAAGGACGAGGTGATGGTCAGATGCAATGTCTGCGCTTCGCTTGTTGCGGACATCAAGAAGGCTCCTTCTAAATTTTCGACTGATGTAGATGTGGTTAATTTGATTTCCTGTTCGGCAATCTCGGGATACCCAAATGACCTCATGTGCTGGTCGATGGGGGAAGAGAGATCCACCGATCACCATGTTGTTATTGCCACAAAACTCTACAAGCAGCTCTCCGTTTTCGCTCATCTGTCCTAGACCATGGCGCCCCATGATGCGCTCAAGATCTTGATTGTCAGAGCCAATCTTTGCGTTGAAGTCGCCCAAATGGATTTGAATGTCACCCTTCGGAATTTTTTCAACCACACTGTTCAGTTGACTGTAAAACTGCTCTTTCTCCTGCAAATCGGCAACGTCAGTTGGCGCATAACACAGGACCATTTCTAACCCGTGTTCTAAATCTGGCTACGATTACTCTTTCGTTTAAAGGTTCCCACCTAATGAGGGCCGCATGGGCCTGCCGGCTTAACTCCTCGTTCCCGAGTAGCATGTTCTCCTCGTATGCCAGAGTTAAGCAGGACTTGCCCGGACTGTGTCTCGTGTTCTCCAGTGTTAGGCCAACGGACTTCGCTCAGTCCCAGAATTACAAGCTTGAGGCGGCTATCTTCTCTAGCAAGTTGAGCCAGCTTGCCTTGTTGAGCAAGGGTTAAAACATTCCAAATTCCAATTCCTCATTTCTTTCGGATTCCGCAACAAGTTTATGCGTCGGGAGCAGTAGGTTGTTAGCCTAAAGTCCCTATCCCGCGATGGGGCTGCCATCTTGGACTTAGCTGGCGGGAGCCGCATTTCATAAATACAGCCGCTTGCTGCAAGACAGACGCTGTTTGAGCCGCCCCTGACCTGGAGACAGACGCTCGGTTGTTGTTGCACGCCGCCCCTGACCTGGGGAACAGACGCGTGCGGCCACCTTCTCAGTCTGCATGCGACCACCGGGGTTGGGTACCCGATCTCCGCTTAGGTTACTCGCATCCCAGCCGGCACCGCGGGGAGGTAGAGATGAGAGTTGTGAATAAGTGGTGATATGACCACTATGTGGCCTCGTGTTGCACATTATCCACCATTTGCCAGCCGTATAAGTAGAAACCATCCCCGGCCCCGAAAACCCTCATATGCCAAATTTTACGTTGATCGGCCTAGTAGTTTCGAAGTTTATTATAGGGAATAGCAGACAGACAGACAAACATTAGTTTTTATATATAAAGATAAAAATCTGGATCTAGTGCGTCGATGTGGTCTAGCGGATAGGGGGGCGCGAGTCTGGTTTTGGTATGCCAGGCGTACTGGGTTCGATTCCCGATATCGGAAAGAAAACTTTTGGGTTCGAATCCCATTAGTGGCCGACAGGTAAGATGCTTTTCCTCGTATAACTGACTGTATAATAAGACTGTACACGGATTCCGGAGTACCTGTAATACCATCATCATCATCATCATCATCAACTTGTAGAGCTACTCATTTTAGGAAAAGTCAGAAAATTTCATGTATCGACCTTTAATCGCTCCTGAGGTATCGTTTCCAGAAGGTATAGTTAAACTAGTGTCACTCACAAACAGTATTTAAGATTCAGACAGAAAATTTTAAAACCAATATTTTTTTAACAAAAAGTTGTCAGTTTTTTACACCAGAAACCTAAAAACAGTTTGAGGTTATCTTGTGAGTATTGTGAACTCTGCCGAATGTTTTCTTCTGCTTCCTACTGTTTTACAAAGTTGTAACCGATTACATTAATAAGTGTTTCTACCGCCCAACATGATCTCCAATTTGTTTAATCGGTCTCAAAACCGTTAAACAAATTGAAAAAAAAAACGACAGCATTTCGAAAAACTCCAAACTTGACGATCGAAGCTCAAGGCCATGGCTGAACACTTGAATGAATTCGCGCCCGCCAACGCGTAGGAGGTTTATGCTTACTTATGCTGTACAAATTTTCCGCATTACTGCCGTCAGAAATACACCGTAAGCGGATGCGTAATTGCTGGAAAACACCTGGACGTGAGGGTGACGCCGTTGATCCGCATGATGGCGGCAATCGATAGTTGGAAGAAAGTGGAATCGGGAGCGAGGGACTAGTGTGGAGGGTAATTATTATGAATAAAGGGAGAAAGGAGCAAAAATCCAAGCTGCAACAAAACAACACCCCACACACACGCACCATCGACCGGGGTACCAGGTGGTTGGGATGTGTCGTTTTTGTTTTTTTTCTTCAAATAAACTTTAAGATTGAGAAATGAAATTTCAGTTGTTCGAGATCAATTTAAAACGTTTGAAACTCAAATTGCATGATTTAAAGGGGAATCATTGCCTATAAACAGGCGTTAATTTGACTTGGATTGATAGTGGAAACTAAAGCGCTTTCCAATAGAGTATCAATTATAGAACTGTATCATGAATGGTAATTTATAGATTTTTTAAGCAATTTTCCGAGCAATTCACGTTAGACTTTCAAATTTAATTTAAATATATCATGAAGAACTTATTTCTATTGCCTTTCAATAACTGCAGTTGTTTTTTTCTCAATCGACTCAGCTGAGTGAGGGTTTCGTTGACTCACCTGAGTGGTGTTCTTTTTTATGCGCTGCTGCTCATTTCAAGAGCTGTAAGAGTTTTTCGCGCCTTCAAGTTCAATTTCCATCGACTGGCCATTGCTGCTGGTTTTGTTGGTCAGTATCGGTTGCGCTCTTTTCCACGTCATATCGCACCAAGTTTTTCGTCTCGTAGTTGTCATCGTCGTGAGAAGTGCGTTCGGTAGTTTCGGTTTGAAATGTGAACCGGAGTGGTTTAAAATCCATTGAATTGTAAGTGTTGTGATTAAAGTTGTTTTGAAGTGTTAATTTGCAGACAAAAAATCGTAGGTAGAAAATGGAAAACATTACCAGTTGACAAAAGAGATCTTCACACATCAATGTTTCATGGAACTGTGGTCACAAAGACTGATATTATAAAGAAGCAAACTGTAGTTTAGAGTATCCAAAAAGTTTTAAAAATATATATTCCACTTATGAATTTAATAGATTACATAATACTGATACATAAATCTCGATTCAGAACATGAACCCTGAATTTTTAATTCTGAATTTTTGAATTCTCAATTCTGCATTTTAAATTCTGAATTTTGTTTATTTGATTCTGAATTTGAATTCTGAATCTGAATTCTGAATCTGAATTCTGAATCTGAATTCTGACTCTGAATTCTGAATCTGTATTCTGAATCTGAATTCTGAATCTGAATTCTGAATCTGAATTCTGAATCTGAATTCTGAAACTGAATTCTGAAACTGAATTCTGAATCTGAATTCTGAATCTGAATTCTGAATCTGAATTCTGAATCTGAATGCTGAATCTGAATCCTGAATCTGAATTCTGAATCTGAATTCTGAATCTGAATTCTGAATCTGAATTCTGAATCTGAATTCTGAATCTGAATTCTGAATCTGAATTCTGAATCTGAATTCTGAATCTGAATTCTGAATCTGAATTCTGAATCTGAATTCTGAATCTGAATTCTGAATCTGAATTCTGAATCTGAATTCTGAATCTGAATTCTGAATCTGAATTCTGAATCTGAATTCTGAATCTGAATTCTGAATCTGAATTCTGAATCTGAATTCTGAATCTGAATTCTGAATTCTGAATCTGAATTCAAAACTTTGGAATTGTTTCATTACTCTCTTGAATACGTCCTTCTTTATTATTTTCCATATTCTATCTAGTTTTTGCAACATGTGTACTATGTTGAGATTTCAATGAAATTTTCTCAATTTTGCTTCCATTGCGTTAAGATCTAAGTAAGCGTTCTGCTCCAACAATCTCGAGCGTTCAGCGAATTCTTTCCGATTTCGATTAGGATTCTCCACTCAACCCTTTGTTTTTCGTTTTGTTTGGCCCATCCGGTGAGGGTTCGTCTCCTAGGCAACAAGGATTCACAAATCGTCCCTCACTCTCGTTCAAGAACCAAGGCTAATTTTTGCAGCCCACCCCCACTTCGAGTCACTGGACGTACATATACTTTCCTACTTGTTACGTGGACACTTTGTGGTTGTGACTCATTGCGAAACTTGCCTACTCCAGCATAGTAAATCAAGGAATGTTACCCAATTCTCTTCTTCGGATTGTCTATAACGTCAGCAGCCAAAGAAAGCATTAGCCGGAAGTTTGCTGTCCTATGGTGGTAGTTACATATCTATATTTTTTCTAAGAACAGATTGGACTACAGCAAGGTAGGTAAGTTCTTTTTTTTGTCGAAGTTAAACCAAATTAAGTACGCGTAACTGAAACAGTCTGGTCGATGGCAGTTGATTGGCTCCATGGATTCTGTCCGAGGATTGTAGTAATCCAATGCTGCGTCATTTTACATATCGAAGAAAAGAAGCCGATACAGTTGAGCACTGATTAGTTTGCTCGTGATTCATGGTTCACTAAGCTGGCTAAGCTTAACTTTGGTTCAACCACTAAATTGATTGAACAGTGTACCTACAGTGTGGTTTGTAGAAAGAATGCCAGGATGACGATACTATGTTATGAATAACATCTTTATTGCTGTTTGATAGCGAGTGAGAAGTACAATCGAAGAACAGTGATGTAGCGAGGTTGAATTTGAAAGATTGAATTCAAACAAATACACGATTAACACTCCTGTGTTCCAATAAGTTTTCCTTTTGGTCAAAATGATCGTGCTAGTTTTTTTTTTATATTGTTAAATTAACTTTTGCGGGTTTATTGAGAAGATTTCATCGGATTTTTTTAGGGCAGGTTAAAAGTATTTTCTACATATTCTTATGAAATTTCAATACAAATATTAGGTTTAATAACAACAAATCCTACCTTTAGAGTCATGAAATGTTCTGATAATATAGTCTATCTAAATGCATTTGGGTCATTCCATGTCAAGTGTACACAGCGAAAAAAAAATCTTATCGAAAATTCGCCAAACTTGGCCGAAATATTTTCTGAGGCCTACGAAACTTATTCTCAATTTTTGAGAATGATCCGCCCACCCCTCATTCCAGGACCCTCCCTTCTTTGTTCCAAGATTTTGAAAAATTCATCATTTTTAAAATAAAATATCTCCGGACTGGAATATCATTTTATTAATTTTTTGTTTTTTGAGAAAATTTTACGTAAGAACCAACCAAAATCCCAATATAATATTTCTTGTTTTCGAGATATGAAAGATTAAGTTTGAATTGTCTAACAATTATTTACTCGCAGCACTTAGTGGTTACACTAGAGTGCATCAATCGTCGAAATTTTTAGTCACATCTTAAATGCTTGAACAGATTTTTTTGTTTTCATGATGAGTTTTATAACTTAAGAAAATTTGAAATAACATTTTGAATGAAAGAAAAACATTATTTTTGGTTTTTGAAATATTTTTATGCGAAATATAACTATTTTTTTATTTTTATTTTTTCGAGACAACACTGCAAGTTAATAATCTTTAAATTGTCTTTTCTTTATGCATACATTGAATATTTTAAATTCCGTGGAGCTTGAAAATGTTTTCATTCCCATTTTTCCAGCATCTACAGGGATCGCGACGTGAAACGAACGAATTCCTTTGATTGCCACAGATGCTTCAACCTTCCAGTCAATGTAATTCTGATTTGAAAGCATTCAACATAAGCAACATTCTGCGAAACAGGATACAGTTTACCGAACTTGTTAGAATGGTTTTTGCAGATAGACTTTAGATTATGCAATTTTGATCGGAACTTGAACAAATTCCACTTCCTCGAGGTAAAAAGTCGTGTGTTCTTGAAAAATGTATCCACTGAACATCGTTCATGAAGTTCTTCTCCAATTAAACACGTTGCTTTTGCCATGCTCAGAAAATTGTTCCCGACTATTTAGAAGCTTAACAATAAAAGTCACTAAGAAAACTCCGTTCTAATGCAGTAACAGAAGGCAACTGGATATGTTAACCTTAATCTTCGATTTTAGAAGTTCAAAACTACTAGCAAGCAGCAGCAAGCAAGTAGTTGCGGCAACAATTCGTTCGTGGTCAGTGAATCAGTTAAAAAATTGTTATTGTTCAGTGCTCCACTCGGTGTCAACAAAAGAAAAATGATACAGTGTGAAATAATAAATAAAATTATTAGGGTAAGTGAGCCTTAACTTGGCATGCTCCTTATCTTGGCATGCCCAAATGCATTTTGGTGATTTACATGTCATACATATGCCTAAAAATAAAAAAATAAATCAAACACAAAAGAAAATCGCATATGTCTACATTCTGTATAGCATTTGTCCACAATTGAATCCAAATAACTGCGTAATCATTTTTTTAAACATGACGAACTGGAATTAAAATTAGGATTTTCGAAAAAAATCTTATATGATTCTTCCTTGCTAGTGCATCTGCCATCTTCGGATTGATTTTAAAAACACACTTCCTTAGGAAAAATCACTAAATATACATGGCAAAAAATATAAGATAATAACCTACTCCAAACAACGTACAATTTCTATCTAAAATTTAAGAAAATATAAACCTTCTTTTGCCTAATCTTGGCATGAAATTCCACTAATTGAAGTTTGTATGTGTGTGAGAGAACGAAATCAGCAGGCAGTCGGCAGCCATTCGTCGGCCGTTATTGCCTTAGTGGTCTGGAAATACTGTAAAATATTGTAATTGTATTTTGGACTATAATCAATTTATTTATCTCTCAAGCGTATTTGGCATCTCAGTTGGAATTATAATGCTACAATTTTAGCTGCCTTTTTTTGGTAAATTTCTAGAACTTTTCTTCTCAATTTACCTCTGAGCACGAAATCAACCCGATACGGATCCGAGTCGATAACTTGGATCTCAATGTTGAAGTTACTATATCCATGCCCCAAAAAATCCACATTTGGAAATAACGTTCATCGTATTATGTTTTCATTTTATTTCTGCCGAAGATGAACATTTGCTGCATATGTGTCGCTTTAAAAGGAATGGTAACAAAGTTCACATTATGTCATTCTGAATATTATATTTATTAAAAAAAAAGTAATTGCATTACAATGTTTAAATATTATTTTATTGAGAGCTTGAATCCGCCAGCGATCATGGAGCTTGAAATGCGTAAGTTGAACAAGGTCTAATCAAAAAAGTAATCCAAATTTTAGAATGAATGATCCTGAGCATTTCAAGTTCAGTGATTTAAGGTGGATATGAGTAGTCAACTATGCTAAGCTAAGATAAGCTAAGCTATTTTATTGAGAGCTTGAATTTTTATTGTTTTCAATTTCATGTGAAATCAAAAATAATATTTTGACCAAGTTTGTTTTATATTATGGATCACTGTGCATCAGCAGAGTTTGACAACGTTTGTTTTCCGTACACTGAACCCCGAAAATACCCAAACTTGAGAACTTTCCCCGCCAACCCGAATGAAACTCCCTCCCTACAGGTTTGGCTCACAACAAAACCCCCCCAAAAAACAGTTCTCCGCTTGAAAGACAAGTTTGGCGTATTGGCAAGCTGTGATTTTTTCACAAACTTAAGTTGTGAATCTTGAACTAAGGTTTGGCGGGTGGCAGTTCTCAATTTTGGGTGTTTTCGATTTTCAGTGTAGGAAAGGAATATGCAAAGGAAGCGCTGCCGAGTTTGGGTGATGATTTTGCATGAGTGCGAGAGGGATGCAGCTTGAATTTTAGCTTTTAATTTGCTGTTCGCTTCCATTGGCTTAGTTCCCAAACGAACGAGTGAGATGCAATCTATTTCTATCAGGCTGGCTGGAGTGAGCGAAAGTTTGTCTTGTTTTGCTATCCGGGTGTACGCAAATGATTGCTAGAAAATTCCTAAGGGCGACATTTTCAATATGTATGATTCAAAGAATCGTTCGCTTACTTGAGTTTTAGCTTTAGCTTGCTTCTTGCCTCGGTCATAATGGTTTTTAACATGTCTCTCCTCCTTTTATGGAAGTGGAATAAAAAATAATGAACATTCACTATCGTATGTCTACTTCAATGGAAACAGATCTATCATGATTTCTTGTTTTCTTGGTAAATAAACATATTTATGATATCCAATCCAATATTTTGGAACCTATTTGTTTTAGATTGTCATTCTGATAATAGAAATTTTAAACAAACCAAAAACTGAAATAAACGAGTGAAAACTTTTTTACGTAAGATTATAATTCTGCACGCAAATATCTATTCTAAAAATTGATTGACATTTCGTACTTCCGACTTTTTGAAAACAATACAGAACATTGTTGTGCTTCCTTCCAGGATATTATCAACGAATTCGTGGGTGCTGTTGTTGTATTAGTGAGGCAAATTTCTTCTAGAGACGGCCAATTTAAGGAGCTTATAAAGGGCCACAATTAGGAACGGGGGCTACAATAAGGATCATTTCAATCAATAGTTTGATCAGATCTCAAATTATCAACAGCTTTCAAGCAAGCACATATTTTTACTGCATTTCAGGCTAGTAAGCAATCATATTTGTCGAAGGACTTTTGAAGGTACACATTACAGAAAGACTACAATCATGGGAAATCTAGTCAACCATGCTTTAAGGGGCCAAGTTCGAGTACATTTACTCTAACCAAAAGCAAAACGAATTGATTTTAAATTTAATTCATCCAGACAATCGTGAATGGGATTACCAAATGTTTAAGGGAATACATATCTAGAAAACAAGACATATTATACAGACCCCGTTCGTTTTTGGCAACACGTATCAATCCATTTCTCGGAGGAAGAAGTTAAAGCGGCTATAGCAAAGCTTAAATTGTCGTCTACTGTAGGGCCCGATGGAATTCCGGCCAACATCTTGAAAAATTGTATCGATGCCCTATGGATGCCACTGTTAGTGATCTTCAACCTGTCTATTCGAACTGGAAAATTTCCAAGTGCTTGGAAAAAGTCATTGATGTTCCCTGTTCACAAGAAAGGCAACAAGAACAACGTATTGAACTATAGAGGAATCACATCCCTGTGTGCCTGTTCGAAAGTGCTAGAAATGTTGGTGTCACAAATACTTTTCACCGCTGCTAAGTCTTACATTTCGATTGATCAACACGGATTTTTTCCTGGGCGTTCGATAAACACGAACTTATTGGAGTTTACTTCATTATGCATCCGCACTATGGGAAAGGGGGGTCAAGTTGATACTCTGTACACTGATCTCAAAGCCGCATTCGATCGAATTGACCACCGTTTGCTCCTAGCGATACTTCAATATCTTGGTCGTTGGTTCGAATCATTCCTGATTAATCGTTCTCTCACCGTTCGGCTGGGCAATGAAGAGTCTTACGTGTTCCAGAATAACTCCGGAGTGCCCCAATGAAGCAATATCGGACCGCTCCTGTTCTGCATTTATTTCAACGACGTCACATATGCTCTTCCATCGGGCTGCAGAATGCTTTACGCTGATGACCTGAAAATTTATCGAAAGATTGAAAGCTTTAGCGGTTGCTTGGAGTTGCAGCATTTGTTGAGCAAATTCATGGTATGGTGCGATCTAAATTGCTTAACAGTCAGTGGGAGGAAT
This sequence comes from Uranotaenia lowii, assembly GCF_029784155.1. Lineage (NCBI taxonomy): Eukaryota > Metazoa > Arthropoda > Insecta > Diptera > Culicidae > Uranotaenia > Uranotaenia lowii. The sequence continues at coordinate 198,535,489 of NC_073693.1, forward strand.
GCAACGTCATCAGCTTTACACGGAAGAAGAATCCGGAGATTTGGAATTACACACTCCAAGGTTCCCCACTTAAACGAGTTCCTGTAATAAAGGACCAAGGTGTAATACTGGACTCCAAAATGACATTTGAATATCACTTGAGCCATGAAGTAGCTAAGGCCGAATTTGAGTTTTATTTTGCGAACTACCAGAGAATTCACCAAATTACGCTGTCTACGGACTTTGTATTGTGCCTTGGTTCGCCCGCATCTTGAATCAGCGGCAGTCCTCTGGAGCCCTAGTCACGCCAACTGGATTCACAGAATCGAATCTGTTCAATCTAAGTTTACCCGCTTAGTACTACGGCTTCGCCCGTGGCCGATTCCGGAACAATCTCCCTCATATATGCAAAGATGCTCTTGGTTGGAGCTGGATACCCTTGCTGATCGACGAGAATACATGAAAGCGGCCTTCGTTGGAAAATTGCTGCTCGGAAGCATTGATGCACCAAACATTCTTGAGAGAATTGACTTCAACGTGATGCCTAGACAACTAAGAAGTCGTGAATTCCTTCGGCTTGGTTTTCATCGTACACTTTACGGCCAGAACGAGCCTACCCGTGCAATATGTGTAGTGTTTAATGATAAATTTAGCGAATTTGATTTTAATATGACCCCGGATCTGTTTGTGAACCACTTACGAGCTTCAATGTTAAGATGATATCGTTTTATTGTAGTACTTGATGTTAGATCTTATCGTAACTTTTATTTTCTGATCCACTATATTTAATGTGCGTATGTAAAATCCCTGAAACTAGTTTTAAATATCCTGGCAAACTATTGTATCGTTCATGTATTGTATTTGCTACATACATCGATGGGTTTTCATGCCTTGTGCTTTTCCCATCCTATCCATTTAGACTTGTCGTTCGATGGATTAAAAATAAATAAATAAATAAATAAATAAATAAATAAATAAATAAATAAAAAAAACTCATAACTTCAAAACAAAAACAAATTTTGGAAATCCGTTTTCAATTTATCCTTTTTTGTTGTTTTTAACCACTATGGAATGCCGAAGAAAGAATTTCATTAATGTGTCTCTGCTTTGCACATTAAACTGTGAATCACAAGAAATCTTAAAGGGGCAAAAGTACGAACCGCAAATGGGACAAAAGTACGAATAATATACAGAGTCCACCGAAGTAAATCTGAACGGAAACGTTTTACTTAAAAAAAAATGTTCTGGAAACATCTGAGCATATTTTTGTTTCTAAAACGACCAGCTTGCGCGAAAAAAGCTGAAATAGACGGTCCGACACTTAAACGGTCGAAAGATGATTTGGTACATTCGAGTGACGAGGAAGAAGTTGCCTCCCTGAAGGACCTGTGGATCAAGATGCGTACAATGGTAGCTGCCGAAACAGAACGAATCAGAGTAGGAATTGGAGCTCAAATTGACCGAAGTACTGGTGAGTTGCGACAGAGGATTGGAGGACTGGAATCACAGTTAGCTGACTTGAAAAAGGAATGCACAACAAACGTCAGTAGCCTTCAAAAGGACATTGTTTTGGTAAAAAATGAGCTGCAACTTTCATTAGAGTGCACTAAAAAACTCGAGATAGACCATGAACTCGTGATATCCGGTGTGCCGTATTTGGAAAATGAAGATCTGGGTGTGCTCTACGGGAATATTTGCTCTGCTCTTGGGTATACTGAACCACCTTTGGCTAAATTGACCCGTCTAGCCAGGCCCCCCATCAAATGTGGAACTTCGCCTTTATTGCTGTGTGAGTTTGCCCTTCGAAATGAGAAGTCTAATTTTTATCGTACGTATTTACGTTATCGCTCTTTAACATTACGACACGCGGGGTTCGAAAATGATGGTCGTATATTTATAAACGAAAACCTGAGCCTACAAGCGAGAGCCATACGAACTGAAGCGATCAAGTTGAAGAAAAAAGGTCTTATCGATACTGTACGTACGCGGAACGGAACCATCTTCGTGAAACCTGCTGGATCTTCAACGTTCGAACCTATCTATAGAGCAGAGCAACTCCCTGGTCAAAGTTCTATAACCCTTTCCTAATAAGTTACTCACTTCCTTCCCAATTAATCCTTCCCAATTCCTTGATTCCGTCCGCTCCTGAAAGTCTTACAAAACAACAACAAAAACAAAAACCTATCCTTGTTAACTCATTTTTCCTTCCAAGATAATCCTTTGAATCCGATCCCTATGTTATCCCGTGAATCCTTCCTTCCTGAAAGTCTTGCTGGTGAAATGCTGGTGCGGTGCTGCTGTATCGATGATGAAGGTGTGATGTGCTGGCTCGATGCTGATGGTGCGGTGCTGATGGCGCAATGCTGATGGTTCGTTATTACTGGTGCGACTTTGCTGGTGGGTTCCACTGGCCCTTACGGTGGATGGTAACCACGCTTATCTGGTGCTGGCGATGCTGCTTTTCCGATGGTAATGGTATCAATATATAGTCCCGACGTAAGTGATGGTGCGTCCATGATGCTGATAGTGCCAATGTTACCCTGAATGTGTGCGATGCCTCAGTGTCCTATGACGGTAGTGCGAATATTGTTCATTCGTTTATTGCTGCTTATGGTGGAGCTGACAGACCTGACGCTGATGATGCTACTAGTCTACAGAGAATCATGGTAGATATGCGGATTTTTTTTTTTTTTGCTCAATTTGGATTATGAATTGCTGAATAGTGAAATTATTAATTCTTTTTTTTGTATAGTTTGCTTTTTGAGATTGTAGATTTGAAATTATTTCCATTTAATATTATGGTCATTTCTAATTTGTTTAAAAGTCGATTTTGTTACGGTTAAACGAGAAAACTTAAATTGTATTTGTTATAATCTTAACTTTTAAAATGCCGTTCATATCCTTAAGTTTTGCTACAATTCTCTCTCTTTTTTCCCTTTTATTTATTAGTTTAAATGGTTTTGGGTAGTCTTCCTGTAAACGGTATCTCCACAGTAATACCTCAGGCCATTCTCAACGCCGCTATGAGTAATGATTTGCTAAACGTATGCCATATTAATGTCCCAGATGTCGCCAGATGACTAAATTTGAAGAATTGAAACAGATGTTTACCCAAAGTAAAACAGATATCGTTTGCATGACCGAATCTTGGTTAGATGACACGGTTAGCAACTCTCTTATAGCTTTTGAAGGGTTTCACATTATTCGCAATGATAGGAACAGACATGGAGGAGGAATATGCGTTTATATAAAGAAAAGTTTAAAGTTTAAAATTCTTAGTAAATCTGTTAATATAAACGATTCGGGAAGTTTTGGTACAGAATTCATAATTTTTGAGGTTTTAATTGGTGCTGATAAAATCATGTTCGGTGTATACTATAACCCTCCTAGAACTGATTGTTCGGAATTAATCATCGATCATTATGAAACATTTGCTCTCAATTATAATGATTCTTTTTTTATTGGAGATTTCAACGCAGATTTATTAAAAAGTACTCCAACCGTTCAACGGTTTCGTGAATGTTTACAATTATTATCGCTCGAATGTGTAGGATCTGAACCCACATTTTTTCATACTAGTGGTTGTTCACTGATGGATTTGTTGTTGACTAATTCTGCGGAATCGGTACATAAATTCAACCAGATATCAGTCCCCGGAATATCTCGTCACGATATGATATTCTTCACTCTTAAGTATTTGCTGCAAAGTAGGAACTCAGGATATTGGTATCGTGATTACCAAAATTATAACAATAACAGCCTCAATGTTGCAATGCAAAACATGAACTTTGATAGATTGTTAAGCATAAAGGATTCTGATATGATTTTAAACATTTTAAATAGTAACCTCAACGACATACATGAGACCTTTTTTCCTCTAAAATTTAGGAAATTCAACAGAAAAACATGGTTTAATAATGATATTAAAATTGCCATGGTGAATCGAGACATTTCATACCGCGCATGGAAAAGAGATAAGACAGAAGTCAACCATTCGACATTCAAAATTTTGAGGAATAGAGTAAATACACTTATCCGTTCTGCTAAAACTCAGTATAATAAACAACGAATCGATTTTAAGCTTCCACAAAAAGCTCTTTGGAAAAATATCAAAACTCTAGGTTTATCTCAAAATTCGAATGATAACCATCATAGTTTTTCTCCGGATGAAATCAATAAATATTTTTCATCAAATTTTACAAATTGTACCACGGAGTTTTCATCTTCATCTTTAAGTTCGAATAGATTTGTATTTGAGCCAGAATTTGAGGTTATTAACTCTGTTTTTTCAATAAAATCCAACGCCATAGGTCTCGACAATATTCCTATAAAGCTTATTAAAATTGTTCTTCCCCAAATTTTACCAATATCAACACATCTATTCAATACTATTATTTCTTCTTCCAAATTTCCTGCTGATTGGAAAATATCGAAAATCGTTCCTTTACCCAAAAAAGCAAACTCAAACGCAATCTCTAATTTACGACCTGTTAGTATTTTGTGTTCCCTTTCGAGAGTTTTCGAGAAATTAATAAAAGAACAAATATCGAATTACATTAACAGTAATAACTTGTTGCACAAATTTCAATCTGGTTTTCGTAAAAACCACAGTACAGAAACGGCTCTGATTAAAGTACACGACGACATAGCTAAATGTATTGATAGAAAGGGAGTTGCAGTTTTACTATTAATTGATTTTGCTAAAGCTTTCGACCGAGTGTCGCATGCAAAGTTGTTTAACAAACTTATAAGTGATTTTTCGTTCGGCACATCAGCTGCTAATTTAATTAAATCATATCTCATTCTTAGGAAGCAGGTGGTATTTGTAGATGGTTCTTTATCGGGCTTTGAGAACATCAAGTCAGGCGTTCCACAGGGCTCCGTTTTAGGACCTATTTTATTTTCTTTATTTATCAACAATCTACCAAATGTTTTGAAATATTGTACCCCTCATCTTTTCGCTGACAATGTTCAATTATATTTTTGCAGCTACGGCAACTATGACCCTATCGAAGTTGCAAGTAGAATAAACAATGATTTATTCGAAATTCATCGCTGGTCGAATACTAATAGTTTACCAATAAATACTTCTAAAACTCAAGCTCTATTTATTTCTCGTCTCAAATATGCTCTTACACCTCCCCAATTATTCTTAAATAATGAAAAACTAGAATTTGTAGATAAAATCAATAGCTTGGGTGTAATTTTTGATAATAACCTCAATTGGGGCATGCACATCAGATATCAGTGTTCAAAAATATATGCATCCTTAAAACTTCTAAATATCTACACGCGACACTTAGATATTTCAACCAAGATAAAGCTGTTTAAAACTTTCATAATCCCTCATTTTATGTACGGTGGATTTATTGCTTCCAATATTCAAATATTATTTCTCGACCGACTTAAAGTTGCATTGAACGCCTGTGTTCGGTACGTTTTCAGACTGTCACGATATTCTAGGGTAACGCATCTTCAGAAATTTCTTCTTGGTTGCGAATTTAAAAATTTTTTCGTCTATCGATCGTGCATGGTAATGCATAATATTATTAACTGTAAAAAACCGTCTTATTTATACTCAATGCTTGTTCCGCTTCGAAGTTTACGTACTAACAGTTACATTGTCCCATACCATAGCTCATCTTACTACAGTAACTCGTTTGTTGTGAGAGGTATCGTTTACTGGAACCAATTACCCTTTGAAATTAAAAATCTTAAGCATAAAAAGGGATTCAGAGAGAGTTTGTTGGCAAAACTGAACAGTTCAAGAGATTAAGAGAAAATAGATATGTATTTATATATTTAAAAACGGCACACTTTTAGAAACGTTTTGTATTTTATACAAGTGAATTTACCATATTGAAACGCATTAAAAGATCTGAGATCTTATGTTACATGAATAAAGATCAATGAATAAATAAAAAAAAAATAAAAAAAATGAGATTAGAACTGGATTTCGTAAACCTGTTGACTATGGAAAATTAGTGAAGAACTCCGAATTCGCGCATGTTGTTTGCCTATGTATAGAATTTGTATCAGAAACGAACACAAAAGAAGCCTCTGAAAGCAAAGATTGTTATAAAATAATTTTTCACTTAACTTCATGCAGAAATGAAGAATTTTTAATGGTTGTACTTTTACCCTACATTATTCGAACTTTTGCCCCACAGCACAGTGGTTTAAAACTTGAAAACGTGATCATGGCTTAAATGTCAAAATAGCTTCATGGTATGTTCTACAATGTTCCATCATTTTAAAAGGCGCATATTTTATCGTATTTTTTTTCTCCTGATCAATTCACGTATAAGTGAGACAATTTTTCTATTTTTTGTATCTATCATATTATCACTATAGTGTCTTAAAAAAAGTTGTAGATCATCACATTTGAAAAAACTTTGTTGAAGACGTCAAAGCTCTATCTTTTGAAACAACATGTTGTAAAGACATTTTTTTAAAAACTAATCTCAACTTTTTTCGAAGCGAGTTTTGAGGCTAAATTTGTATGAGAGAGCTGTGACAATTGTAAAACTACACAACTCCATTGAAGGTGTCCAGTCACTATTTTGAAGTTTATTGGTACTTTTCGGGTGATTTCTTTTAAAAATTGCATGTTTTTATTGTTCAATATTTCTGAAAGTTGCAAATATACCAAAACAAAAAATATATACATTAGAAAGGACAATCTTTAAACTTTCATGGACATATAGTTTCATTTGTATGCATGAGGTTTTACTATTAAAATAACTTAACTGAAAGATGCCAGTTTTGAAGTTTTAGTATAGCCGATTCAACAATTCCTCGAACAGCCAACTACACCCAAATAATTTGTGCAAATACGTGAAAAACAAACTACTTTAGGAACCACAAGAATATTAAGAGTTTGGCAAATTTTAAAAACTAAGGGACCAAATCCAACTCTTTATAATCTTGTCAGATATTTTTAGACGACTGCCAGTAAAGACTCAAACACATAATTATCATATCTTGTCTTTGGTTTCAATCCGGCATCAAACCTGTTAAAGCGTTCTATAGATCATCGTCCATTTTTCTGTATTCATTGCACCCTAGGTAACACTCTGGGTCGCAATAGAATTTCGATCGGGTGGTACCTATATTTGTGCGGGTGGCATGCCCCTCGTCAGCGTTATTCAAATGTTCAAACTATGCAAATGCTGCTCGGCTCTCATTGAAGGCAAAGCTAAGCACCGAATGGGGGAGTGAAAACTAAAAATGCGCCCACCTTGGCTGGACGAGCAGCAGCGATGGATAGGTTATGTGGGATAGCCCAAAACAGACCAGTCTAATGGTGCTAGTCAATTAGTTCGGACATGACCGGCAATGTTGTGTCGCGCTCGTGTGCTCTCGTCTCGTTGCGTTTGTATCGTCATCGACGTTGGTAAAAACAATTGAGTAGAATTGAACCAGGTGAAAAAAAAACAACTACAAACTAGCATCTAGCTAGAACGGTGGCAGTCGTAAGGTTGTGTAACCCGCGTGTGTCACTCTATGTATAGTCCAGGTGAACTATTATGTGCAAGAGCTATGCTGACTTCCGTTGTTCGTTTTCGATGCTCTCTTTATTGTCCCATTCGAATGTTGACCGATTTACCGAGGGCTGACCCAAAGCTGTTTATGAGCGATTAAAGCCACGTGCCAGCTATCATACCTGGAAGGGCAAATGAAGTGTGATTGTTGGGAATAATCTGGAATACCTGTGAAAATATGTTACAACTAGCAGTCCAATGAGATGTCGATTCTAGCTCTAAACTGCAAAAAACATGCATTTGTAGCGTCGCCAGCATTAAAACGCTAATCACTAATTGGTCCGTTACTTTTTTTTAGTATCTGTATTAATTTTTTCACTCAATGTTTGGAGAACTTACAGATAAACAAAGACCATCACCTTGGGGGGAAAACATTCATCAGCATTCCTGCTTGAATAATTGCACCAAGTGGAGTTTGTATATCCGTTATTTTACCAGAAATCTCGTGAGAAAATAAATTTGTCATCAAAAAGGCCGAGGACTAATAAAACGATTAGCGATTTAACGCCAGACGCTAGAAAGTATGTTTCAGTATTAGTTTTACTCCTTTACTGATTGCATTTGGTGGAGTTTGTTTATCCGCTAAAATCAAAGTTTTATGAAAAAAAATGTGAAAACGAAAATTATCTAACAAAAACGGAGCAGACAAATAAAAGATTAGCATTTTTTATGCCGGACACTGCAGAAACTGCCTGTGATGTCGTTTTGAAGTTCGTCCAATTTTGAGGCCCCCTACTTCTTGAACAGAGGGAAGCTTATTTCCATAAGAACTTTTTCCTAGTGAAAATCGAGTTCTAACCTTCTCATCTTTATTTAAATTTAATTATTTTGTGAAACATGGAAACAACCGTACCTCATCTGCCTTACAAAATTATATAAAAACTGCTTTCAACAATTACGATTACATGTATATAGTTTTTGTGTAGCGCAACTTCTCATATAATTTCCGAAAAAAATAGTTTTGTTCTAATGAAAAATACGAAGATAAAAATGTTAAAATCTGAAAAGTGCATAAAATACTCCTTTGTCCACAAAGGGCTAAATACTTTTTTCATTTTTAATCAAGAATGTCATCCACCATGGGTGCACGGATTCACCACAGCTTCTGCTTAAGTATGTGCTCACATCCATTCTTTTAAATAATTAAGTTTGACAAATCTCCAATGTAGCGCGTGCACTTTACCCGGATCCCATGGCTTCGTATAAACTTTAATGTAGTTAATTTATTGTCTTTTTCGTATTTTGGAAGAACGAGTTGGCCAGGTGGGCACATTCTCATTATTAAGTCAATAAAGTATATAGGGGGAAACACATCTTACCTCTCGGTCAATTGTGGGATTCGAACCCAAATGTTTTCTTGCCGATTATGAACCCAGTACGCCTGGCATACCAAACCAGACTCGCGCCAGCCTATCCACTAGACCATATCGGTGCTCTTCAAATATGCCCTAAGCGCGTATTTATTTTTTAAAATGGTAAATTTAAAAAATTGGCAAACTTGGGATTTTTATGGGACGAGAAATTCACTTCAAGTATCAAATTTTGTGTAAGGGGTCATCCATACTAATTGTTGAGAATTTTTGTCATATTGGCGTTATAATGCATTGAAATGAAAATTAACACACTGGAGTTTCAAGAGTTGACAATTCATTTCAGGTACCTACCTTTTAAATTTTGTGTCAGAGATCGACGAAAAGATTCGTCCATATTAACTTTACAGTGTTTTTGCTATCTTGACGTTATTATGCATTGGATTGGAAGGAAAATTGGCATACGGGGTTTTAAGCGACGAGCGATTGATTTCGAGTGCTTTGTGTAAGGGGTCTTCAAATGGAGCCGCCTGAATTAACTGTTCTGTATTTCTGGGATATTGACGTTTAATTGGCACACAAGGGTTTCAAGAAATGGACAACCGATAACAGGTATTGAATTTTGTGAAAAGAGCCGGCTAAAGGGATCGACCATATTACGACCGGTTCGCTGTTTTGCGATATTGACATTATCATGCATTGTGTTGGAATAAAAATTGGCACACAGGAATTTTTAAGGTAGAGCAATTGATTTCAAGTAGTGGTTTTACTACATTATTATGCTTCGGATCGAGACTAAAATTGAAACACGAAAGTTTTAAAGGACGAGAAATTGATTCTTAATTTTGACCTTTTTATTAGACGAAAGACATTCATATTATTGGTTTGATTGTTTTCCAATAATTGCACCGAGGCAATGAGACAGATGATTTCTGATGGACGACAAAACTTAGGAAAAACCTTTTTTTTTTTTAATTTTAATTATAATTTGTAAAGAGGCCCACCACACTCCCCCACACCAAAAGGCTCCGTTGAGCCCCCTGGTAATGGACGCTTTCTGTTCTCAGCATGCCTGACAGCAAAAAATAATTATCAACAACAACTTAACGCGAGCAAAATTTACTCATGCTGAGAACTTAAAAAAATATTTACATTATGCGGGGAAAGGGTACGATACGATAAACTAAATTTAGACATGAATCGCAGTGGAAAATGATTTCCTTTTAAGAGATCCATTTTATTTAACAAAAATTAAACAAGAATCTATAAAACTAATGCTTTACAAAAGAAAAATTAAAAAAAAAATGTTTTACTACTAAATGTTTTACTACTAAATTAAAATTAACAGATTAAAAATAAAATTATTGACTAATACGCAAAAAAAAACTGGCAAGGTGATTTGGTTATTGACTAGAGTAATCCTTTGAGGTGGCGAATGAGTTGGGTTTTGAAAGAGCTACACTCAGAGGAAATCTTATTATAAATTTCATAAGATACATCTTATGAACCACTTTTTTGCGTCCAAACTAATTTTTCATAAGAGTCTTATGAAATTCTTTCAATTTTCATACGATGTTCTTATGAAAAATAGAAGAAACGGCATTGTGAAAAAATGATGAACACATTCATTCATAGCATCAGTTTTTTTTTCATCATCTAACAGTACGAAGCAATCGCCAGTTCATAGTTATTATAGTTTTCCTTCAATGTTAAATGTTATTGTTATCTCCAAAATGGTAAGTTAGATTTGATGTTTTTGGTGTGAACGTTGAATATATTAGTAAACTAAAATACATTATTTGTTTACTTTTCAGCAAGCTGATCGGCAAAAAACGAAAGGTCGAAGATTAAGATGCGGCAAAAAAAAAACTTTGATGGAGCCGTCTGTTGATGCGCTGCTGATGGTGACCATGAAGGATTTAATTTTAAACAAATTTGGCAAACAATAAAGTGAATGTTTTCAGCATGAAATATCGAGAATTTTTCTTATTAGAAAGTGATTTACTGTTTCCATAAGAATCTCTTATGAAAAGCAACAACCTCTCATTGAAGTAGGCGTTCATCTTCAGAATTCATTCGCGTCATAAGACAATCTTATGAATTTCATTAATTTTTCTTATGGCGCCACTTCATAAGAGAATCTTATGGCATACATAATAGTATTTTTCTGAGTGTACGGTTGTTAGTGCTTTTAAAGACTTCTGGAAGACTGTTGTAAGATAATGGTCCAATGTAGGAGATTCTGCGTGGACCGAAAGATGTTGAACAGCGACTTTGAAGCAAATGATTTGACTGACGAGTAATTCGAGAGCGAGTACCTGAGCTAAACAATAAATTACTGTGGAGTTTAAATTATCGAACACGTACATTAATGTTTGCAAGTTGCACAGTTTAGATAATGGCAAAACATTATGAGATGTACTTGAGTAAAGTAATGAAGTTGGATAGAGGAAAGGTAGTTTGAAGATAGTTTTCATACAACGATTCTGTAACGTCTGCAACCGGGCAAGAAGAGACAAAGATGCCCTCCCCCACACTGCTATAAGGTAGTTAAACTGGGAATGAATGAATGCAAAGTAAAATTTCATAAGAACATGACGCGGTACAAAATTCCTGACTCTCCAAAGAATGCCACTCAAGGACGATGTTTTTGTGATTATGTTGTTTATATGAGGACTCCAGGAAAGTGTTTCATCCAGTGTCAAACCCAAGTATTTAAAGTTGTCAACTTTTTCAATTGTAGAATTTGCGAAAAAAAGGTGATTACTACTGGTGATAACTCTTCTGGACGAGCGAAAGATCATGTACTTGGTTTTCGATAAGTTTAGAGTTGGAAGGTTGCTATTGAAGTATTTGTGAAGAATTTCTAAGTCTTTTTCCATTTGTTTAACTATAATCTTTGGGCAAATTCCAGGATAAAACAAAGCAGTGTCATCCGCAAACAGTCTGGGAATGCCGTGTAAAGGTAGATTGCTTAAATCATTGATGTATAATAAGAATAACAATGGCCCAATATTACTGCCTTGTGGTACACCCACATCAAGTGGTTCCAAAGAGCTTTCTGTTTGGTCGATAGAAACGAATTGTTTCCGACATGTAAGGTAGCTTTTTATGATGGTATTAGCAACACCCCTTATACCATACCGATCAAGTTTTTTGAGGAGGATTTCGTGATCTAAAGTATCAAAGGCTTTTTTCAAATCAAGAAACAATCCTCCAACGATTTTTTTGTGTCTATATTTTCTATGACAGAATCAATCAGTTCACACATAGCTATCAATGTACTGCAGCCGGCTTTGAAGCCGTATTGCAGGTTATATAAAATATTATTTTCATTAATGAATTGGTTTAGTCTGTTTATTAGAAGTTTTTCAAACACTTTACTAAATACGCTAAGCATTGAAATTGGACGGTAATTGTTGAAACATGTGGCATCACCTGATTTAAAGACGGGAACAACTTTTGCGATTTTTAAGATTTCTGGATAAATTCCCGTTTCAAAAATATTATTAAAACACTCAGAAAGTATTCTTGAAAATTCCAAACAATTAGATTTTAGCAGGTTGCTAGGTATTTTATCAGGACCACTACTTTTTTTGTTTTTTAAAGATTGGATTATAAGAACAACTTCGTTACTACTTGCAGGACGTAAAAAAAATGTGTTTGAAACTCTATTTATAAATGACAAATTATCAAAGGATGGATCGGTTACAATACTATTGGCCAGATTCTTTCCAATGTTTGTAAAGTAGGAATTAAAGTGTTGACAAATATCTTTTTTATTGTTAATATGGCGATTGTTTACATTCAAATTCATCTCTGGTCTCGAATCTTTCTTGGAAGTTCCTTAAAGAGTGTTTATATTTTTCCATAATTTGGCATGCGATGAGTTATTGAGAAGGTTTTCATAATAGTCGTTCTTAGCTTTTCTCTTGCAAATTTCGACCTTTTTAGAAATGTGTCTAAGGAGCTCTTTTAAATGTAAATCATCGGGGTTGCTGTTAACTCTCTTCAAATAATTATTTTTTTTATCTTTATTAACGTGATTAGGTCAAAAAACATCCAAGGACAACATTTTCCTTTAATAGTAACACACTTTTTAATTTTTTTGGTACATTCACGAAGAAGAGTACAATAAACAGAGGAAATATTTTCTAAACAGGAATTTGCATCAGTCACTGTGCGTATCTGCGATAAATAATTGCTAAAGCGTTGATTTAATTGTATATGATCAATAATAGTTTTCTCTAGTAGGACTTTTTTCTTGATGGATTGAAGATTCAAGGTTGTAACCACCTGACAATGATCGCTAACATCACTGAATATAGTGTCATTAGTTACTCTAGAGGAATCTAAAAGTTTTGTGATTACATGGTCAAGATTATTTTGACTTCTTGGTCTCGTGGGAAATGTATTTGTGCATATATAACCAAACGACTCAATGATGAGTTTGTATCTTATAACTGAGTTGTTGGATTCTAAGTTAACTGGAACATTTATATCTCCAACTATCAAACAAGAGTGACTTATTTCAAACAAATTCTAGCGGTTGAATCCTAAACCATGTCTGCTTGGGGCAAGGCATTTTAAAGTAGGTTTTTGCTGGTTGTTTTGTATAAAATATAATGATTTGCCCTGTGGAAAAAACAACAATTTTTAAAACGAATACTTTGGTTTTCGCTGTTTTTGAAAACCTTAAAAGAGTAATCTTGTTTGTACCCTTCGCAACCTACGATCTATAACAACCGATTATACTTTAAGTTCAATCTCATAATAGTTTTACTTCGTTATTGTGAGAGTTTCCTGCAGATATTTCATTAAAATACTTTAAAGTAACTCAAAAATAATCCAGTTTTGTTAATTTGCAAACAGCTGTATCCCCTAAATTGCCCTCAGCTTCTTTTAAAAGAGAAGTATTGGATCAAACAGTAGCTGAAATTGAAAGAGGAGGATGCATAAACCTAAAAAACAGTTTAGACGAAGTATAAGTTGAAAAAACTGATCAATATCATGACTGAAAAAAGTGTGCGCTGGCCAATAGGAGACACCAAGAATAAAGTAGTAATGTTTCTTACAAAAAACGATAAATATTTTTTTTTTTTTATTTTTCCATCAATATTCACAAGATTACAACCATTTCCTTGCTAGCATTAAAATCACTTCTTTTTTTTTAAGGAAGTCGGAGGAATGATTTGGTTGATTTTACGGGTGAACGCTATTCGTATGATATGTTCACGGTTTTTCATGTGTCTTAAATAGTTTCATTTTTACAACAACAAAAAATGTTGTAATCGATTATTGACTTTGAATTTGTCAGACAACCACACCGCAAAGACAACGCACCGCGTAGTTCCTTAGTCGTCGATTTGAAAAGTTCCCTTTCAAAATGCGTTGGGCCTATTCGTCCATGCGTGAAATGTTTCGATGTCTGATCGAGCTATGATCCGGTCGTCCAGCCAGACCCTTCAATCGTATCTTTGAGAAGGCACCCACCGAGAAGAAGAAAGCATAATGTTGGGCGATGTTGTTGACTTTCGATGAAGATTGAATCAACTGCTTTTAAATGGTTTCTAAAAGCACGTCTTGCTTTAGAGTTTGTTACAATGTCTGGATTGAAACTCACACGGCACGTGTTGATAAGCGATTGACAAACAGTATAAACTTTTCGTGCTGGTTTCCCCCTGTTTGAATCGTCTTAACATTTCCATTAAATCGAAGTTGTTTTATATTTTTCCAATTGACATTTTAGATTTGAATTTAGAACTAAACGTAAACGTCTATAGTTTACCACTTCATTGGGGTGATTCATGGGAACCTGTACCATATTGACGACGACGTTTTTCTCGTTCAGGTTGATCGACCGGCTCGTTTATAATTATGTTTGATACTTACGCTTCGTGTTTCAGGAACATGAAACTCTTCCCCTTATCGACCCACGCCTTCTAGAAGAAAGAGCTACACACATTCATAGATTGACTTTAGCATGTTTGAGTTCGTTTTCCCCTCTTTTTCAACTGGTTGGATCGCGCACGCGGTATACTTCACAAGCAGGAAGTTTTCAAGGGAAAGACAGGAAGAGGGTGGGGGAGCATTTTTCTTACCTATAATAATACTAATAATAGTAGCAATAATAAAAACATTTGTTTATTCGAGTGTAAAAGCCGGTATCACCACGGTCTTGGTTCCGCCCGGGAACATAAAACGTGAACCAAACATTGGCCTATCGAGCTGCTTGACAAACCTTGACCGGTATCGATTTTACCCTAAGAAATTATGTTATGATTTTCAATATAGAGCTGAACATGGGCTGGGCCAAAGGTGGGGTTAAAATATCTCTCAAATATCACAATTAACAAATAAAAGCTTGATTAAAATAAGCAAATCTAAAACATTTTAACGAAGAATTTTTAACAAAGCTTAGCTTTAAAATATGAAGCTTCAAATTTTAAATATCATAATCGTCTTAACAACTGTAGCACATTTTTATCACGTTAAACTGGATTAAAAAAGCTGAAAGATAATAATGATAAGAGGACAATTTTTATATATCAACAGATTGATCTGAAAACAAATTTACTCAATTTTTCTTTTAGTTAAGATTTTTCATGTTCCATTAAAATTACGAAATAAGTATCTATGTGTTAACCAGGAATGACTATTTTCTTACAGATTAGTGTGTTGTTCTCATCATTTAACGACAAATCCAATTATCGGAAATTTTTTGATAATCGAGACAATTCTAAAAAAATCAGGACGGTTTCTCAAAAAGCTGGACTAATCCTGAATAATCGGAATACATGGAATCTCTGTTGAAAACGAATGTCCAATGAGAGATGCAGCAAATATTGTCACTGGCAACGATTTGCATGCATTGAGAGCAAAACTTGCGCCCTCCCGCATGCGTTCAGGATGTACGAATAAGGTGTTGAATATCTTCCAATTTGTATTTCTTATCGCTTAAGCCAGAAGCTAAAGATATCGGTAGTGAATTTTGAATAGGGCGAATGCGCCAAATGTAAACAAATGGAGTTATCAGCAGGGTTTTAAAAGTAGGAGACCTACATTTTGAGTTTACAACGTTAACTGAAGGATATTTGGTTTTCGAGAAATAAAGAAAACGAAATAAAATTTTTGCTGGGAGCTTATGGAGCTGTCAAACTTTGAACGCGTTTTTTTCGAAACAGTGATGTTGGCGCATGGCAGTGGCAGCCCTCAACTTTGAGTTTGACTGAGCAATCGCAAAACTTAGTTCTACAAGCATCTCAAAACTAAGTTCGACACCCGAATTTAAATTTGAACAGATTATATGCCTTTATTCGTAGCTACCCGAAATGCGGTTCGGCAAAAATGGCACGAATGGGATTAGTTTTGAGATCGCAGTTCGAACTCCGTTTTGTATTATCTCAAGGAGGAAAAAGGGTAATTAACTTTAAGTTCATAGAATCGAACGTTTTGAACCTCGGTCATACTTAATTTTGAGTTTTAAAAAAGGAACGTGTGTCTTTTGCATTTTCTGACAGCGTGTAATAAAGTTTATATGGTACAAAAATTAGAACGATGCATAAACTCGTAGGTGAACTAGAAGCATTTCGTGGGACAAAAATAATTGTGATATTTTGAATGTTAAAGGAGACTTGATCCTTTATTCGAGGAGCCCTAACTCTCGACATAATCAAGCAAAATATTAATCACTTCCATCTGTACCGTTGAGCCGTCAACACGTACGCCGGAGCATCGTATCGTTGCTGTGTACCTGCAGGAACATTTTACATTATTTATTTTTTCCTTACCTGTATTTCAATCAGCACTTTTCAGTGCTAAAATTATTTTCATTTTCTTTTATTCATATTTTCTCTTTTCTTTCCAGCATGGGGAAGTCTTCGGCCGGCTCAAGGGCCGGAAGAAAACGGATTGCTGAACCTAATCCAGGGCCATCTGCCAAAAAAGTTGAAATTTCCAATTCATTCGATGTCCTTCATAACATCGGTGATGAGGAAATATTCATATTTAATTCTGATAAGAGTACTAAGAAACCTTCTTCTTCTTCTTATACTCTTAAAAACGAAAAGATTCCACCAATAACGGTCACGATTCCTGACTTCAATGCCTTTCGGAAAGAAATCGTCACTTCCGTCAAGGATGTGAAGATTTCTTTTCAGATCGGTCGAAGGGGAACTGCTCGTATATTGGCGGAATCTTTTAATGATTTTCAAAAGGTTTTAAATTATTTGAATAATAAAAAACACCAATTTTTTACGTACGACACTAGAAGTGATCGTCCATTTAAAGTTGTACTTCGTGGTCTCACTGGCGATCAGACACCGGATGAGATCACAGCTGAATTAAATTCTTTGTTAGGTTTTTCTCCAATTCAAGTAATTCAAATGAGGAAAAGAACCAACACGAATAATATCAGTGGTGTTGGTTTTGCTCCTGAACTTTATTTGATCCATTTTAAAAAGGATCAGGTTAATAATTTGCAAATTCTTGAAAAGGCTCGTCTTATGTTTCATTGTCGAGTCAAATTCGAATCTTTTCGTAAATCTTCTACCAATTTTCTTCAAACTATTACGCAATGTCGTCGTTGTCAAGCTTTTTGTCATGGCACTAAAAATTGTAGAATGAATGCCAGATGCATGTTTTGCGGCTCATTCGATCATGAAAAATCTAAATGCCTTTTTGGTGGTGATAAGCCAAAAACAGAATTTTTTAAGTGTGCAAATTGCGCAGGTAATCATTCCTCGAATTCGCTAGACTGTCCCATCAGGGCAAAAATTATTGCTTCTAGGAAAAATCCCAAAGTTTCCAGAAAAGTTTCTTCTCCTCCTTCCTCTTTTTCGTCTTCACACGTCGGGCCGGCAAACAACCTGCCTGTTCGCATTCAGCCTCGGTCTACATTGGAATCACGGCTGGGTAATACCCGAAGTGATTTTAATGTTACCTGGGCTGATTCTGCGCCCCAGACTCGTTGTTTATCGTTCTCAGAGGTGGTTGAAAATGGGTTTCCCTCTTCAGGTTTAACTAATAAAAATGGGAAAAAACCAAGTCTCAACGTTCATGCGAAGGCTTGGGAAAATCCCCGAAATTCAAATACTTTTTCTTCTCCTTCCTCTTCTGATTCTAACAATTTTGTTGATTTGGGTGAGATTACTGAGGAAAAATTAAAATTTTTGCATCAAAATTTAATGGAAATGATGCAACTTATGTTGAAAGCAAATTCAATGTTTGAAGCTTTCCAAACTTCTTTTAATTATGCTAACAAAATTATTATGACTTTACGATTCCCTCATGGATCCAAATAGATGTTTAAATATTATGAATTGGAACGCTAGATCTTTGCTGGCTAACCAAGACGAGTTCTTTTTATTTTTGAAAACTCAAAACATACATATTGCTGCCATCACTGAAACTTTTTTAAAGCCAGACAATAACTTGAAAAGCAATGCTTTCTTTAAAATTTTACGAAATGATCGACTTGATCGACAAGGTGGGGGTGTAGCTATTGTCATCAATAGTCGTCTCAAATTTAGACTTCTTCCTTCTTTCAATACAAAAGTCTTAGAAACAATTGGAATTGAATTAGAAACTTCTATGGGGAAAATTATAATTGTTGCCGCATATTTGCCTTTTCAATGTAGCGGAGAACAGAAAAATTTTTTGAAGGGAGATTTACAAAAACTCACCAGAAATAAATCTAAATTTTTTATTATTGGTGACTTTAATGCAAAACACCGATCTTGGAATAATATTTCATCAAATTCAAATGGGAATATTTTGTTTAATGACTGCTCTGCAGGTTATTATACTGTTGAATATCCTAATGGGCATACTTGTTTTTCTTCAATTAGAAATCCCTCCACAATTGATTTGGTTCTAACGGATTTAGGCGAGCATTGTAGTCAATTAGTTACTCATGCGGACCTCGATTCAGACCACCTTCCAGTAACATTTTCTTTATCCCAAAGTCCCATTGAAAACCCTTCAAAATCAACTTTTAACTTTCAAAAGGCTAACTGGGAGCGATATATGAATTTTATTGAACGTAATTTGAATGTAAACGTTCCACTGAATTCAAAAGAAGATATTGATTTGGCTGTAGAAAATTTGACAACTGCAATAGTCAATGCTAAAGCCGCTTCAATACCTAAAGTTAAACATAAATTCAATCAACCTTTAATTGATGATGATCTTCAGTTTTTGATACGACTGAAAAACATTCGTCGACGCCAATATCAACGTACTAGAGATCCTTATTTGAAATTAATTTATTGCGACCTTCAAAAAGAGATCAAACGTCGTTTAAATTTCATTCGTAATGAAAATTTTGCTAAAGCAGTAGAGGACATAAAACCCTACTCAAAGCCATTTTGGAAATTAACTAAAATTTTGAAAAAGCCCCAGAAGCCAATTCCTACTTTGAAAGATGGGGATAAACTTCTTTTAACTAATTCAGAAAAGGCTCAAAAATTAGCCCAACAATTTGAGTCTGCTCATGATTTTAATTTAAACGTTGTAAGTCCAATTGATGCTCAAATTTCCCTAGAATTTGATGATATTCTTTCTAAGCAAAATGTGTTTGAAAGTTCTTTTGAGACAAATATTGATGAACTTAAATTGATTTTCAAAAAATTTAAAAATATGAAAGCTCCGGGGGAAGATGGGATTTTCTATATTCTTCTTAAAAAGTTGCCTGAAAGCACTTTAAATTTTTTAGTTAAAATTTTCAACAAATGTTTTCACTTGGCCTATTTTCCCAATAAATGGAAAAATGCCAAAGTAACTCCAATTTTGAAACCTGGAAAAAGTGCTTCAGAGCCTTCAAGTTATCGACCAATTAGTTTGCTTCCATCTTTAAGTAAACTATTTGAGAGAGTTATTTTGAATAGAATGATGATTCACATTAATCAGAATTCCATTTTCCCTGATGAACAATTTGGTTTTCGTCATGGACATTCTACTACACATCAACTTTTGAGTGTAACTAATATGATTAACGCTAGCAAATCTGAGGGTTATTCAACTGGTGTTGCTCTTCTTGATATTGAAAAAGCTTTTGACAGTGTTTGGCACAAAGGTTTAGTAGCTAAATTAGCTCGATTTGATTTTCCTGTATATCTCACCAAAATTATTCAAAATTATTTGACTAGCCGAACCTTACAAGTAAGCTATCAAAATTCATGCTCTGAAAGGACACCCATTAGAGCTGGTGTCCCTCAAGGCAGTATACTTGGGCCAATTTTATACAATATTTTTACTTCTGATCTTCCTGATGTACCAGAAGGAAAAGGTAGAAGATTATTTGCTGATGATACTTTGCTTTCAGCAAAAGGTCGAAATTTACGGGTGGTACGCAGTAGATTGCAACAAAATTTAAATTCCTTTTTGAATTACTTGAAAATGTGGAAAATTTCTCCTAACGCTTCCAAAACTCAACTTATTTTATTTCCCCATAAGCCAAGAGCAAATTTTTTAAAACCTAATGAAAATCATTCCATAACTTTTAATGGGGTTTCATTAGAATGGTCTGATCACGTGAAGTACTTGGGACTTACACTTGATCGGAATCTTACTTTTAAAAATCACATTGAAGATATTCAATCTAAATGTAATAAATACACTAAATCTCTTTATTCTCTCATCAACAGGAAATCCCGGTTGTGTCTGCGAAATAAGATGCTCATCTACAAACAAGTTTTCCGACCAGCGATCATGTATGCAGTTCCGATTTGGTCTAGCTGCTGCGCGACGAGGAAGAAAGTCATCCAGAGGATTCAGAACAAAGTTCTGAAAATGATTTTGCGGCTTCCACCTTGGCACAGCACCGAAGATCTTCATCGGATTGCAGGCATTGAATCTATCGAAGAGATGGCCAACAAAATCATCTCCAACTTCAGAGGCAAATCGATGCAGTCTTCCATCGCAGAGATTCGTTCTCTTTATGTTTAGTTTTATTTTAAGATAGTGTTTAGTTTTAAGTATAAAATATTTTTGCTATTACAGGATGTTCTCCTACATTAAAAACTTGATTGCGCTCAGCAAATTAAAATCTTATAAATAAATTTTTATAATCTAGTTACTTATAGGGCTATGAACAGTTCATTATTGAGCTGAACACCTAGTTTAATGCAATAATGTAATATAAGTGTAATCATGATTTGATACAAATAAAGACATATTTAAAAAAAAAAAAAAGCAAAATATTAAGATAATAAATTCTTTGATTATTTTAGGTCATATTAGTTCTCATTTCACAGTTTATAACTGTCAGACAAACGGTTATTTTTAGATATCAGCTCTATTTTGAGTCCTGTTTATCAGGTAATTATTGGATAAATATTAATTATTTCGAGCTAAGCAATGATCAAGATCCATTCATAAGAAAAATAAATCTTTTTGGGCTTTAGGAATCAATTGAACTCATAATCCTTTTTGGAAAACTTTTTCTTAAAAGAATTAACGTATACTATAGCTTTGAAACTATAACATTTTTAAGATTATATTATACTCTAACGATTGAAATGTTGGAATACATATTTTTATCATAATATATCATCAGCTATAACTGGCGCAAAGCGAAGTACACCGAATGAGGCTCTAAATGCACTACTAAATATTCTGCTTCTACATCAATTCATTGAGTTAGAGGCGGAACGTAGTGCCTTGAGACTCTCCAACAAGGATTGAAAAACTCATTCAAACGAGCGACGGAGCCTGCATCGCTCCGATTTTTGCTCATAAAAATGTCCTGGAACGCGAATGAGGTGTGAGCGAGAATCTCCTGTTCTCACGAATCAAGCCCGACCAAAACGAAAACACGACCAAGGCTCCTGATTCCTTTTTGCCTTGCTTCCTTCTCCGCACACAAAATCTAGCATCAACCCGACGATTGCGTAGCAGCGAGCCGATTCATGAAACTTATTACCAACCCACTGATGAGCCGTGTTAGTAATGGTATTATTCTTCCCGTGGAAAAATGTTCGTCCCTTTGCAAAGCTTGAGCTTGAACAAACACTAACAGCAACAAAGATGACGCCAAGCCGTGTTGGCTGTAAACACGCGTTGCCCAAAAGGAATGGAAAATAAGAAGAACAGTGTGCATACGGCCGGCACATCCAATCCATTTTAGTGATGTTATTATTGTTTTCAGGCAAATATGCCGAGCCAAAAGAATTGTTTTGCTTCTAGCTAGTGCTGTTATTATTGCTTCCTATGAAAGAATGTGCGTCACTTTTTGAAGCTACGAGCTTGAAGGATCATCAATAACATCAACAGCAACAGTGTGCACTTGTGTAGGCCAAGCCAAAACGATCGGTGCCCGGACGTTTTGTCTCTGAGAAGGACGAGCCGAAAGATTCCTTTTTCTTTTTTTTCCAACTTTTTTCTTCTGAACTGGCGTACTTCTTTCCCTAAACAGACAGCAAGCTCGGTATCAAAATTCTCATGAAGCAAATTCGAGTCTCTCGTAATCCCGTTTCTCAGACTCGCTCATGAATGTTTTTTAATACGAGCAGCATAGAAACCGCCGTCGTAGAATCGTTTTTGTTGCTGTTCGTGATTGTATTGAACACAAACGAATAGCGAGCCGGCTGCGAAGCATTTTCGTGTGCGTTTCGAGGAGTGAACGATTTTTATAGTCCTTGCTCTCCAAACACAAAACTCTCTATGAAGGAGATCTTACAGGACACCTCAAAATCCTAAAGAAATTAATAATTAATAAATTGATAAATTAAACTCACTTTTTGTGTAAAATGATGACTAGATGGAGCCCATTTTCAACCTAGACATGCCATACAATGTAACTATCAATGATAGGGACGTGTGGGAGTCAGGTGGACCTTCGGTTCCTCCCAGATCGATCCTATCCTATCCTAGTGGTGATGAAGAGGAGACACCCGAACATGTGGTGTTTGTCTGTCCGAGGTTTGCGGCGGTACGTACTTCCATATTTGCCGCCTGTGGGCCTGACACGACAGCAGATAACGTTGTACAGAGGATGTGTGCGGATTCCAACACTTGGCATGCGGTCAGCGATGGGTTCACCCGGATCATGACTGCCCTGCAGAGGAGCTGGAACCAACGGCAGTCCGCGAACGGTGTAGGATGACTCCATCGGCGGGGAGCATCTGAGTAGTGTGCGTCCGATCCCTTGATCGAAGCTACAAAGATAAGGCAACATCTTCTGCGTAGCGGAGGTCAGAGGTGCGCCGCGAACGTGTGTAGGATACCCCAACGTCGGGGGGTATCCGAGTAGTTCCGCTTCCTAAGAGGGAAACTGCGGGGATAAGACTTTACCTTCCTCGTAGCGGATCTCGAGGGAAGAGGGTTAACCACTGTCGGGGGATACCCACGGGTAGAGAGGCTCTCGACGCCGGGCGAGCCTCTCGAGTCGGTGTAGGATGTCGTCACCGTCGGGAAACATCCGAGTCGTAGCGTTCCAAGTCCCGAATGTGTGCCGTGAAAGGCGCGAGTCTAGGATAAGCTGCTCTCGATTTGGCACACAACGGGCAGGAAAATCCGCGGGCCAAAAAATCCTTGGGTTGCCAACCAAGGGGGATAAAGAAGACCGGACAACGGTCGGAGTAGACTGACCCCATCGACGGGGGGCTGTCGAGTAGAGTGCGTCCGACCCCACGGTTTGAAGTTACAAAGATAAGACAATACCTTCTGCGTAGCGGATGCCGTGGGTGCGCCGCGTTCGTGAGTAGGATGCTCCACCTTCGGGGAGTATCCGAGTGGAGCGGTTCTCAACGACAGAAGCTGCGGGGATAAGACATGACCTCCTTCGCAGTGGAAATCGTTGGGAAAGGGTTATTCCATGTTCGGGGAATACCCACGGGTAGAGTGGCTCTCGACGCCGGGCGAACAATTCGAGTCGGTGTAGGATGACGTCTTCGTCGGGAATCAACCGAGTCGTTGCGTTAAGTCCCGCGCGTGTGCCGTGACAGGCGCGAGTCTAGGATAAGCTGCTCTCGATCTGGCACACGACGGGCAAGGTGGCAAACTTCGAACCCTGAAGATAAGAGGTCGGGCTTCGAGTCGTTAGAGGAGAGGTCAGGCCTCAAACCTTCAGGCGGAGAGGTTTGTGTGGTCAACCCCGAGTCTTTATGATAAGAGGTCGGGTCCCGAGTCGTAAGAGGAGGGATCAGGCCCCTTACCAACAAGAGGAGGGGTACAAGTGGTCACCTCGAGTCATTACGAGGAGAGGTCAGATTTCAAGTCGTTAGAGGAGAGATCGGGCCTTGAATCGTGCAGAGGAGAGGTAAACCTCGAGTCGATGCGAGGAGGGGTCGGATCTCAAGTCGTTAGAGGAGAGATCAGGCCTCAAGTCGCGAAGAGGAGAAGTTTGTGTGGGAATCGCGAGTCATTGCGAGGAGATGTCGGTTCTCAAGTCGTTAGAGGAGAGTTCAGGCGTCGAGTCGTAAGGATGAGAGGTTTTGCTGAAAGTGGTCTCGTTAATGAGTATTGCCTTTGAGCGCATTAGCGCGAATAGACCTCCCACTATTGAAGCATAGTGTACTAAACAGTTCGAGGTGGGAACCAGGTCTGCGGCCCCAGGTATATACGGAGTATATCATGAGTCTTCCCATTGTACCCATGGACCCAGAGTAGCAAACTGGGGGGACGCGGTGGCTCGCCGTGCCTTGGAATACAATCCGTAAACCGGGATTTACCACCTGTGGTTACCACCTAAAAAAAAAAAAGATCGATCCTATTCTTCACTGATGGATCAAAAATGGATAATAGAACTGGGGCAGGGGTGTTCGGACCCAGACTCAGGATCTCAATTCCTATGGGAAACTGGCCAACAGTATTCCAAGCTGAAATTCAAGCAATTCTAGAATGCACTTTAGCCTGTTTGAAAAGGGGATACAGGTACACAAGTATCTGCATGTTCTCTGACATCCAGGCTGCTCTCCGAGCACTAAGTACGTTCACATGTTACTCCAAACTAGTTTGGGAGTGTATAGTTGCACTAAGAAACCTGGCCATAAGGAACAGAGTATCTTTATTCTGAGTACCAGGCCACGGCGGTATCCTAGGGAACGAAAAAGAAACTGCAGAGCATCTTCTATGCAACTGCTGCGCCCTCCTAAATAGGAGAGAGCGTGTACTTGGGGCAAAGTTAATAAGCGCACAAGACATATGGTTGCATATCAGCCCTAAGAAGGTTATATCTTACATCTTTGATATCATACCCGATTGGGATAAAATGCTTAGTCAGCAATCAACTGTCACTCCAATCAATAGTGCGGGTGAGCCTGACAGCATATGGTAACGCGGGGTCGATGTTATTCGATGTTAGGCAATATTTTCAAAATGAATATTTTTTAAATTTTAGCTTTCTTTTCTGCTCATTTGAAAGCTGATTTATTGTAGGATGAAAATAAAGATCACAATTAATTGCTTTGCAAAGTCAATAAGTTTATTGATTTAAATAAACTTGGCAAAAATATTTCATCAAATATTTTAAATAAATAAAGCTTGCCATTTTTTAATAATCTTCAATTGATACAGATTTTTCACTGTGAAATATTTATAACTTTTTTTTCATGAAATTCTCAACTTCTTCTCATCGAAAATCAAAATTAGCTAAAAATAATAACATCAGCAAGAATACACAATAAAGAAGGAAATGGATTTCTTGCATCTCCTTCTTACCCATAATTATCATACTAACTCAAAAATAATAAATTTTACTGATGAAATGTATTTAAACCTTCAAAACAAATCACAATGGAAGATTCAAATCAATGACATTTTCGGTAAGTCATTTATAAATTTTTCAAAATCATGTTTCTTGTTCTGAACTAGAAATTTTCTTCAAAATAATTTCAAAGCAGTCCAGTTTTGAAATTTGAGATTAATATTCCCAAAACACAGATTTAGAAAAACAAAATTAATTCTTAAATAAATGTCAGATCAGGTAAAAGTTTGACCATATTTTCTATTATTCATCTTAATTTACAATTTTATCTTCATTTTCAACTAAAGGATTGAAGCACACATTGTTTAAAGAACACCTGAAATTCAGAATTGAAAAATACAGACGAACTTATCAAAATTTTTTATTGAAATTGTTTGACTTTAAATTCAATAAAATACTTAAAAACTTGGTAAATTGATTTGAAAATTAAAACAAAAAATTGAGATTTAAAGATAAGTTTTTTATCATTTAAGAAGGATTTTTTTTTATAGAATAGAATTGATAAATCAAGGGAGAAACATTTTGATGTTTATGTTTTCATTATTGATTTGATAGATTTTAGCGTCCTGAACTCCGTCGTATCCCTCTGATTCGTCGCAATTCAAGAATGCATGTTTTAGAGCCAAAAAATCACTTTCCACTTTAATTGGCTACTTCACATGATAAACTTAAGCTTGTGAATTTATTTTCTATCACAAATTTGTCACTTTTGAAACTATTTCTTAATTTATTTGATATTGAAATCGCGAAGTGAATTGAATTATTGACGCACTCCGCCATATTGTAAAACGAACTTAGTGATCCCCCCAGCGTGTTTCTTTGTTTTATCGCTTCCTATCAATGCATATAACGATCAAAATCATAAAATTCGACAGAAAAGTGTTGAAATAAAATTAGAAAAATGGTATCAAACTAAGCTGAACTATATCAATTTGTCAATATTCGAATGAAATCGAATAGCTCGGGCCCCATAATTTGTCGTAATTTTGCGACAGGAATAGGAAACTGTTTTGCAAGAATTGGAACTAGACCGGTTCATTTTTACTATTTTTTGCCGAACACAGTCGGACTCATAGAGAATGAACATAATGGATTTCCAAGTAATCACAACACAATACAGTAGTTTTGTTTATTTTGAAACTTGGAACTTGATGCGCTGGGAGTTAAGTGCAAAAAGTCTATTTATATTGTTAAATTACTTGAATGTATTCAGCATTGCTTATAATGCATGGTTTCAAATGAACAAAGAATGGATGGATTTTTTAGCTTAGTGGTTGGTGTTTTACAAATTATTTACTAACAGTATCGTGCAGAATTAAATAGACGTTTGAGTGCACGCAACAATATCTCCAACTTTCACATTTCTAACGTTCAACTCCAATAAAATTGTTTCTTCAAAATTATTTCATGTTTTAAGATTTGATTTTTTTGGTTCTATTATCTGATGATACTAAACCTTTCTCAAGTGTTTGAAACATGAGATACATCAATTATTTGAAAATTAGACTTTTTAAGCTTCTTGCATTCAAACTGCAATATCGCACATACGACCAAACCTTTGTTCTACAGAATGGTCACTGAGAGATCCTTGAAAACTAAAACTTAAACTTTTCTCCAGTTTTCAGAAATTCTCTTAATGGGGATCAACTCGAGGAAAAAATTTCAATTCCTGGACCAAAAACCTCAATTTTTATTGAATCTACGATGCATGGAAAAACGATGCAAAAAATTCCCGTTGAAGGTCAAAATGACAAGAGAATTTGGATGAATGGATCATTTAAACTTTGAAATAAGAGTTTATGAGTCTCTGGTTTGGATCTCAATACAATTTTAGATGAAAAATCGGTAGATATGATTTTTTGTACATATAATCGTTCAAAATTCAACAAAATCAAACCCGCTTATATTACAATTTGAATGAAAAAAGTCGAAAAGTTTAATTTCAGTTAGATTACTCTACGTCATTTTCCAAAAATTTGAACCCAAACAACAAAATGTTAAAATAACGAAGCGTCAATTCCGGAAAAAAAACATTTTTGCAAAAACTTTTATCGCTCGCAAAAAAACTTGAATAGATGAGCTGAACCAGTCTAATGCACATTACACGCACTGAGCAAAATCGGGCTATAAACAGTATTAGAAATTTTAGTGTTTTTGCACTACTAGAAAATCCAATACTTTTTATTAGTAAGCGCAAAATTTTACGCATATAGTTTAGCGTTCCGATAAATTTTATAGGAATTTCCAATGAAAGTTATTCAATCTTAATTCGATAAAAATGATTATTCTAGACAATGAAATGAATGCAATTAATTCCTTTTTCGAATTTAAATTGATTTGTTAGGAAAAATGAAAGATCTGCGTTTAAAACATATACAATTTTATTAATCACTTCTATCGAATCTACAAGTCGACAATATTTTTCTTATTTTATAGTGTCCACCTGATTTGTATGTTAATCTTTTTGAATCCAATCCAATCTTCTCAAAAGAACGGATTTTAGGTGAAGTTATGATCCTGCGAATATGGTGCTCTATCTTCACCTGGACAATGGGTTCTCCAATCACCTGGCGCATGGTTGTTTCAATAGCTATGATCAAAACCATCAAAGAATGTTTGGAAAGCGCTGACCCAGACAAGTCGGTATCGAATTTTGAAAACGGCGAAAGCGCCAAGACCTTTGTTTTGAGAAAAACGCATTCCAAGTTTCAGAAAATAAAATCAATTTCCTATTTAGCTGCATACAATCATTTTCCTTAATAAGTCGCTAAAACGCTTCCCAATTGATTTAATTTTATCACCCGATCGATCAATATAGCTTTTCCGTACTAATTACTTCAAAAAATAAATAAATATAACTGTGGGCCCTTTTACCACAGACTGGTGCTCTCATTTTGTTCATTCGCCAAATTGTAGCGCCCTGTTGCATTTCAGAATGACTGTTCGCCCTTTGGATCACTCATTAAAGAAGCAATATTCAAGCAAATTTCGGCTTTAAAGCGGGTCCAAATGATCACATTAACACATTAGCACATTCAACGATCTTATAAATGCTGATTTGTGCTTCTCCTCGTCCTGGGAAAACAAATTTCAAAAACTTCAATGCCCTTTTCCATCTCGAAATAACTATTGGCCCTTTTGTTCGCGACGAAATTTTGAGGGGAAAGGGGCGAATGAACTGTGGGATTACACACTCATAAAAAAAGCTATTCGCCTTATTTAAAAAATTAAATTTAATTTCACTAAAATAAGAAAAATTAAAAGGAGATAATATTTTCGGATGTAAAATGAAGAGTTTAACGCATTTATGTGATTATCTGGATTTGTTTACAGTTGGCGCATTCGCCGTATTCAAAATTCGATACCGAAGTCATTTATGGTGGAGCATTTTTTTCCGATTTACCTAAAAAGAAAAATCTAAATTAGATCTTAGCAAAATAAGAAAAAAAAATACACAATTGTACCGTCAGATGCAGTGAATCCGGGAGGCCTATCGCGTATTCGATGCAGGGTGCAGCTACCGTTGTTTATCGAAACTTCAGATCTGCTCAAAGAACACAGAAAGCGTACCTACATGAATAAAAGTGGAATCAATAAAATTTAGAATTATTAATTACATGATGAAATTCTGATAATAATATTTTGATTAGAAAATAGAACAGTTTTCAGTTATCTAATAGGAACTGAAATTATTTATCAACAATTAATCTTATAGCGGAACTGGCGGTTTCAAATTTGAATTCATAATAAAAATCCATATTCATCAATCTGAGTTCCGATACCTCAATTTTTGAGACTCGATAGAGGAGCTTTCGGTAATGCTAACCTTTTAAAACAAATTGATCACAAATAGTATGAAATTTTAAACTTACAAATTCCATCACCATGACATTCCGAGGACATTTTCGGTACCATTGAAATCGAACCCGGGGACTCAGGTCTCTCGAAAGGGGGAAACTTTTGTTCGAACCATTCTGCTTATTGACAGACCAGGAGCAACCTTGAAATACAAAAAAAAATGAGTATGTAACTATAATTGGTTTTTAAAATCTTACAATTTCTACAGCCAACAGATGATTTTTCCGGTTGAATCGACAGTGCCATGGAACCGGTCCCTTTCACGCAATTCGGTGGATTTGAATCTATCGGAGGAACAACATTTATTCCCGTCATTCACACAAAGTGAAATGATGACCATGTACGGTGATGTTATTATTTCTGCCGCCTCTACGCGACCCAGTGTTTACTTTGTTTCAAAGCGCTCCGATATTTGTCCGGCAAGGTGGTATTACCAAAATATGACGGCCAATTTCGGTGCTTCGGGTCTAATCTACTTTAGGTTCGATGTTGAAGGAAAAGAAGAATACTCTTCACAATATCACAAATCAATGCCTGAAGATTCAGTTCTCTAGAGGACGGAAACCTTTTTTCGACCGATTCCGCTGATCCAAAGACATCAGATTTAACCTTGAAAAAAAAAACCATAAATAGTATTGATATTTTCAAAACTTATTGGTTATTACAAAACTTACAACTTCTACAGCCAACAGATGGAATCTGCGGATGAGCCAACAGGGCCTTAGAACCGGTCCCTTTCGCACAATTATGGAAATTCGAGTCTATCGGAATAACAGTTTTTTTTCGCTGCCACCACCGCCAAATTCGAAAGTTCGCTGCCGATGCCATCTCCAGTACCGCAATTGAGTTGTTTCTCACAATTTAATTTCCCCGACGATTATAGATGCTTCCACTGCCGCATCTACGCGGCCCAGTTTTACCTTATTTGGCGGAACCGCTACGTTGGGGGTGAAGTTTGTCCTTGCATCTGTACTGCCCTACAGTACTGAGGGTTGAAAAAATGAAAATTTCCGCCAAACTAGAAAGCTGCTTCACTTACCTTCATTGCTTGCGTTGCCGTGTTCCCCGGTGCACTTATTCTTCAGTGCTTCTTTGGCTTTTTATGATTTTTCTGGTCAAATTAAAGGATTTTCCGGAACCGTAGGCTCAGATGCCTCGTGTTTTTTTTTCTCTATATATGACACCAGCAGCAAATAAGACACACTTTACCCAGATGCACGAATTTTTATATTCGTTCTATGATCATTAACGTACATATCTTTCTAAAATCGTTTGTTGTTGTCATTCTAAACAAGCAAAGACACGGTACGAATCATGATTATGAACGTATCCGGAACCAACTAATTTTGACGATTTACGGTACGGTACGGTTTTTGATATTGCGGGCAAAATATAAAAACTATTTACAAATAAATATGTGAAAATTAATGGATTTTCTAATATATTTGATTAGGATTATTAGGCACATGGTATTCATTAGATTTTCCTATACATTTTAGTATGTTTTTCATCAACATAATACACTTGTAGAATTTATTGGATTTTCCAATAACTTGTACTGGATAAATCATTACTTTGTATCTGAGCGATTAACATTAAAAATTAATGAAATGACCCAGTAAATTTTATTTCCAGATTTGGTTCAGTGCGCATCAACGTGGCGGTGCTTTGTGTCGATATCCTTCGCCAGGGTTCCCACATGCATAATAATACACATGTTGACAAAACGCAAGTGTGATTCTGCCTCTCCTCAAATGTCTTACTATTCAGTCTCATTGCGTAGAAAAATATATAGTACTATTAAAAATGTTGATGTTCTTTAAATATATTCAATTACTTTATAAATTTGAGCCATGTAATTTGTGAAAAATGTCTGTTTGAATGTTATAAAATCTTATTGTACAGACAATTCCTGGTTCATGGCAGCCCAGTCCGTTGGAGAGTGTGTTGGTACAAAATACATTTGCAAGGTGGATTCTATTTGTAAGGTCTAATATTGTGCTGCCTGCAATTGCTTTAGCCAAGCAATGGTACCTAGCTACAAAAACGCTACCTTGGGATTTCTTGGCAAGTCCATTTTATTGCGACTTAGATCTCATTCGAACTTTGCAGTTATCCTGTGCGGTTGATCCGTGCAAAGTAAATAATCGCATTTGTATGAACCGCAACCGCAAAATTTCAAAACTATCTCTCATGAGGGAGGAATAGTTTGAGACAATTTCGGTAGAATTGAATAGAAGGTATAATACTTTGCTGCCTGCAGATGCATTAGCCAAGCAATGGTAGACCTTTTTAGAATAAAGCTATCCTAGTTTCATAGCTTATTGCGACTGGTTACTCGAGAGAACTTCTGCTGTTATCCTGCGCGGTTGATCCGTTCGATGTAAGCTGATGCTAATTGCATGAACCGCAACCGCAAAATTTTAAATGTATTTCTGAAGAGGGTGGAATAAATTGAGACAATTTCGGTCTCCTTGTACGCAGGGATGCCAGGTGTTGAGGAGTAAAAATCTGGACAATTTTGAAAAAAAGTCTGTGTGTGTCTGTGCATAGGGAAGATCACAAATTTGGTACTAAACAAAAAAATTGACTATGCGTGTGAGTGGGATGAGGGGAGGAGGAGATGGAGGTTATCCTGTGGTATTCGGGTTGATTTCGAGTTTAGAACTACATAACAGTGTTCCCTACCACGTACCATGCCAGTCTTATCTAAAAAAAGATTTGTTTAATGAACGATTGGTCAAATACCAATGAATACAAGCGAGATTTCAGTCTAATCTGGCACTTACGGATCAAACCCGATGCATATATCGCATTGCATTACAAACCCGATGCATATACATATACGATGCATATACATTCATCACTCAAATTTGAAAGTCTATAAAATCTGGGCACTCTCAGCAAAAATCTGGGCAAAATCTGTGTCTGACCAATATCTGGACGAAGGGTCAAAAGTCTTGGTTTTACAGACAAATCTGGGCACCTGGCAACCCAGCTTGTACGACGGAATTAGGAACTTGGTACGACAATGGAGGAACTTGAATGAGAAAAATAAATCATAAATTGACTCAAAAGTACGTAATGGATTGATCTATTTCCTACATAGTTTCATAAAACAGTATTCGAAATATAGTTCAATGAATAAATATCAGTTTCAAATCAACATGCAAGGCAATTCTATTGAATTAATGAAAAAAGCTTCCTTAAGCCGTTGTCTTAGGTACACTTACCCTATCACATTTAGTTTTGGTGATATGGAGCTATAAAAAGTGTCAGTTTTGGGTGCAATCGATCATTGAAAACTGAATAACTATCAAACCTACATCTAAGAAAAAGCTAATTCTGATTTGGTTTATTATACTTTATTCAATTAATGCAAAAAATTGCATTTTTAGATTCAGGGTACTCAAATTAGTCAAAATTACGTTTCAAATTCATTGCACCTCGGAAAAACTTTGTGGCCATGTGTAATTTATCAAAACCTTTTTCAATGTGATGTTGAACATTTAGAAGAACAAGGATTTTCTTAAAATCTTGGCTGAAATTGGTTTCTGGAAGAATATTTCATATCAGCATAACATTTGTAATGACATAACGTGCCCCGCCGTTCGCACGGCCTTGACTTAAGAATAAATACGCAAAACCGATAATTAAAGACAAACTTCATTTCAATCTTATTTGAATTTCCTGGATTATTTATTTTGTTTTCCCATACCATTTTTCGTACAAAATTGGAACGCGTAAAACGCTTATTCAAGTATCAGTCAAATCATCTCAAATTTTACACGGATGCTTGGTGGCCCAAAGGCATCCAGAAACATTGGGAGCAAAAAGTCTATTTTTGCAGCCCTTTTCTTTTTTTTTATGCATTTCAGTATTCTTCCCGCATGTATCCGAGGCGGTCTAATAGGGGCTATTTAAAAACTTGACAAACTTGGGGCATAATATTAGAAATGATTGATTTTGAGAAGAAATACTTTTAAATCTTGATTTTATGCATACCATATGTTCCACAAAAATGATAGCTATAAACATATGATAGACATAAACAAAAAAACGTGGGACTTAATATGTAAGACAAAAGATAGTTTTTAAATTATAAAAAATTATTCCTAGACGCGTTGAAAATCTGAATTGGATTTTTACAAAAAAATGGAATTATTGCAAAGTTTTAAACCAATCAAATTTGTTAAGAGACGCAAACAAAAATTTGTGAAAAAATTGAATCCTTAATGAATTTTTATCTTATTTTATGATATTGTTTTGAGTTTCAAACTAACTCTGATTAAACATAAAATAAACAATGAATAAACAATCAAAATTTTGAAACTACGATGTCTTGCAATTTGATACCTTAATTAAATTTACAAATTGATATTTTAATCATGAATAGAAATTTAAACTTCGAGTTAAATCTGAATCTGAATTTCAAATTTTAATTCCAAATCTGAATTCTTATTTTGAGCTTGAAATAAAATTATGGATTACTGAATTGAAATCGTTTTCTAAATCTTAATTCCAGATGAACATTCCAAAAAAATAACTGAATAACTGAATTATAACTGAAATAAGGAATTATTTTTATCAGAATCCTTAACCAGAAATCTCTTATTTCAATTTTTAATTTTTGATATTCAATATGAATACTTTCTTCAATTATTTATTCGTTATTCAACTCGTGAATTTGAATGAAAATTCCGAATAATGAAATTATTTCTGATATTTTCATTTGGGATCACCATTGTGGAACTTTTTCAAGTTTCAATTCTGCATCAGAATTAAGGGTAAAAATTTAAAATTGAAATCTTGAAATGGATTTGTAATTTTAAATTTATTTTTTCATGTTCCGAAATGATAAGTTTCGAACATGAAAGGTGAATCTAGTTTTAGTTTGAAATGCAAAACCAAGATTCGTATTAGAATTTTGTCCCAATGATGATCCACATTACAAATTAAGAATTATAAACTAGGACAGGGCCGTAGGAAGAACCGACTCACGGGGAGGGGTAGATTTTTATGACAATTTTTCCTATAAAATTTTGGCTTGAGCAACGCATACACAAAGAATTGCGAAAAAAATGTGTAGGTGATATTTAATTATTTAAGTTGAAGCTATTTTATTTTAGATCATAAAGAAAAAAGTCCTAGGAGTTGCCAATTGGAATGGAATTGGAATTTTGAAAAATATGGAGACTTGTGATATAGCGCAGTTTAAAAGTCTGTTTCCTCCTGAGCTTTTGTTTTGAGTTCGAGCCCAAAAGTCAACATCGAACAGAGTTTATTTGTATTTGTATTTTTATGACTGTCCACCAAATAAATTGTTAATGAAAGTCGCAAATGGCACAAAGATGTTAAAACGAATATAACAAGAACAAAAATTTAAAACAAATTTATAAGGGATTTTGAAAGATTTCATTTAAAAGAAATATTTTTTGTGTTTATTTAAACAAAGCAAGCGTATTCTTTTTAACCACAAGCATAACGATTTTAAGCATTTGTATAAAAGTATCAAATATTCAGAGATAAGAGTAACAAATCAAGTTTACGCTTCAAATAGGTATTATTTTCTGCTCTTGTAAACTCGAATAAAATTTAAGATTTTTGTTTGAATTTAAAAAAAAAAGTATTTACCCTCCAAAGCTGTTCGTGTCAATATGACCCGAAGCGCACATTTCAAACATCTTTATCATCATTCCAATATACTGATGAACTGGTAATTTTGACAGATCAAATATGTTCTATGAAAATAATGATAAAGTTAACGTCAAAAAATTAAAATTTTAGTTTTGGAAATCGGTTCATTGGGAAATGAAATACAGCTTAACAAAGCCAAAATTGGATGTCGTTTTTTTTAAGTAAGATTTTTTTCTACCGGAATATCTGCCATAGCGGTCGAAACTTTCATTGGATCCCAACATAACTATACATTGTCGGATAGATGAATTCTTCACGATTTCATACATCAATGAATCATTTAAGTCTGTATTTAAATGATTCATTGATGTATGAAATCGTGAAGAATCCATCTATCCGACAATGTATAGTTATGTTGGGATCCAATGAAAGTTTTGACCGCTATGGCAGATATTCCAGCTCAATTCCTCAACGAAATTTTCCGCTGAACAACTTTGTCGAAGACAATAACTTCGTATCTATTTAGGAAAAAAAGTTATTAGCTGTTTAACAGGGGTATGTCTTTTCGCATTGATTAACAATAAATTCAATCGACATCACTGCTTGAGCCTCGCGAAGTGTTGTATGGAAAGCAGTCACGCAATACCTCGCTAGGCACCCAGCAGGGATGTCAATTGAATTTATTGTTTATCAGTGCGAAAAGACATACCCCTGTAAAACAGCTTATAACTTTATATCCTAATATGATACGAAGTTATGGTCTTCGACAAAGTTGTTCAACGGAAAGTTTTCTTTAGGAATTTTATAAATTGGCACAAAAATCATCAGCTGGCTCGGTTCCACAGACGAAACAAAAATGATGTTGATTTTTTAGTACAAAATATTCAATTTTCCCATACAAACCTGAAAGTTCAAATTTACTCATGTAAACGTTACTTAAAAATTCTGCAAAAAATTATGGATGAGTTTTGGACCAAGACGGAGCTTTTAAGACCCCAGGGTTTGAGAAATTCCAAAATGACCCCAAATCGACTCAGTCCATTGAACATGTGAATTTGAACAAAAATTTTGAATGACGCAATTGTTTCAGATTTTTCAAATCTGGACTCATTAATATTTCTTATGTTTAAGTTCTGCGTATAAATTGAGAGTGAAAATTTCAAGTCCAAATTTAAAAAAAAACGGATTGGATTTTAAATATTTTCTTTTCATATTCCGAAATGATGAGTTTCAAATATGAAAAATCCATCTTATTTTAGTTTGAAATGCAAAACCAAGATTCGAACCAGGATTCTATCTCAGTTCATTGAGAAACTTCTCCATACTGAGTCCATTCTATCCATACTGAAAATCAAGAACAATGGGGACTTACAAGATATTTTTCCGCAAGTATCCAGGTTGGGCAAATCCGCACTATTTTAAAACCTTGCATAATTCGGGCATATTGATTCAAAATTTTCCCCAAAATCCGACTAATATCCAGGAAAATTTTAGAATTATTCCATTCTCGAACCAACTGTCATCGTCGTCGCTTTGCGTGAGCATATATTTCTTTATGTTGTTGTCTTAAATATGCATCATATGTTTCTTTCATTTATCAAGCTAAAAAAAGTTAGAAAAATTTACTTGCATAATTAAAAATACACCCGCTAATTGCATCGATGGGAAACCTAAAGTTCATAACAAAAATAAGCTCATACGCTTATGATCTTAGTTTTGTCTTGATCTTTCACGTGGAAAAGGAATTTTTGATAAAACATCAATAAGTCACACAAACGCAACCAATTTGCAAATCATAGCTTGTGGGGAATCGTGGGCCACACATCTTTAACCAGCTATGTTTTTATGTTTTTATACACATTCAGAACTAAAGATACCTTTTCCCTATCTGTAAAGTTTTCTTATGCCAAACGAAGAGTTATGAAAAATATTTTGTCCATCTTTATAAGGAATTTTGCCAAAATTTTTGCGAGCCAGGTTTTGGAATCTATTCGATCATACACAGCTCTCTTTTTTATTTCATCATCTGAAATTGCTTTAAAATAACGAAATGAATTATGAAATCACAGTTTTGGGTCAACTCATAAACTGTGCAGGTTATTTGGTCAATTTGGATTTAGTGGCCCACGATTCCCCACTATTTTTCAAAATCCAAAAATTATCGCTTTTTTTTTAAATAGTCTGAATTTGGGGAAAATAACTTATTAAAAAATTAAAAAAAAAATACCTTGTGATACCTTGAAAATGTAGAAAACCATACCATTTTTTATTTTCATTTTATCATCTATAATAAAGAAGTTATGGAACAACGAAAAAAAGTGACCCATGATTCCCCACTCTCCCATACATAATTCCAAGGACTCAATTTAAATTTTCGTTTTATTTTGCAAGTAAATAAAGTGAAAAAAACTGTGCAAAATCCAGGCAATCTGGAAAGGTTAGTCTAGCTTTTTGGAGTCGGTTAGAGTTTTTGGAATCTAACTTTTGGCATTCTATATTCGGAACTAAATTACTGTAAACAAGTGAGATTTTTTTTTGAAAACCTGTTGTAAAATTGTGGATTTGGGATGAGGTTTCGAGGTTTTGGAACAAGTTCTGAATCGAGATAGTTTCTCTTGACTAATTGTAGCTGTTCATCAAGATTTGATTAAGAATTTATAATTAAAAGTCCAATGATAAAAATTTCGATTGACCATTGGGGGCTCGCTCCTGGGGGGGGGGGGGGGGAGGGTGTTTGAGGTTTAACCTTTAAAACCTCCCCCGTTCCTACGGCCATGAACTGGGAACAGGATGCAAAATCCGATCACAAGTTGTGATTCACAACCAACGAATTTTAATTATTATAATCAAATTTGGCACCAGAACATCCGGAATGATTCCAGCCTAAGCCCTAAGCTAACCAGGTATTTTTCCGCGCTTATCCGAGCCGGGAAAATCTCGGGGCTGAAGATTGTCACCAAATTTTGCATACGTAACCTGGGTAAAAATTTCGAGGTTTGGGTCTTAGTTCTGAGTCGAGAATGTTTCTCTCGAATCATTTTAGTCGTTCATTAAAATATGATTAGGAAAATAAAATTTTGAGTTAAGAAAAGATCATTGCGCTTGACGCGAAGATAAAGTGAATTTCGACTACTGTCTGATTATTCGACTCTTATTTGCAATCCTTCCACCTGAACACCTGAACGACGCCCTTTGCTCCGAAGTTGTTCGTTCTGAGAGTTCGCGACGCGCGCTTCTTCTGAGTCGGCGACCTCGAGTGTTTGATCGAAATTTGAAACGTGACCGTGTTTTTTTTTCGTTCGTTTTCCCGGCACTTTGGCCGTCCATCCGACCGACCAGCCAGGCCAGTCAGTCAACCAGTCAGCAGAAGAGTGCAACAAATTTTGCAATACAGTTTTGAGTAGTCTCTATACACGGTTTGTTAGTTTGTCGTTCTGATGAAGTCGGAAAAACAATCTGGTACCAGGTAGAGAAGAAAAGTTAGGTTTCGGTTTGATGTCTTGCAAGTATAAGTCGTGGAACATTAAGTTGCCTCACCACTTACCATTTATTCCCATTCTCAACCGCCACGACACATTCTGTTTTCGTTTTTCCTTCCCCTCGAATTTTTGGTTGTTTAAACTTGATGCGGAATATTGTGTTGTTTGCGAAAATGGACACATTGAATGACTGACTTACCTACCATCCCAAAGCGTATGGGAAAATACTGCAATAAGTGAATTTTGTCTAAAGTTCGATTTTGGTTTTATTTGGCGATTTTCCAGGGCAAGTTCAAGGCTGACGGAACGGAACGTGGATGAAAGGCCCCCAAAACTGACGGTTGAATTGTATTGCACCGAACGAGATATCCACCCCAAGCCCAGAGCCCAAGCACGGGGTAGTAGGGTGGTAGTTTATAGTGTTTGGAACTAATCTCTCATCGCAGCTGGCAGTAGTTTGTAATTAGTAGCACATCGGCAGTGTTCGAAAGTGTATCTATGTAGTGTGGCAATGCGCCTAGCCCAGACGCAGCCGAGTAAGAGCAAAAGTGAAACATGAATATCATTTCCGGATGAATTGACCGAAAGCCTGCAGCACGTGAGTTGAACATATGAAGAAGTACCAAGGTATCTACATAAACATCCATTGCTTCGAATGCGCCAAGTGAGGTGGACGGTGACGATGAGTAAGCAGTTGATTAAGTGCGATGATTAGTGGCAAATTGTTCTGCACGGGGATCGCTACGATATGGTGTTTGGGTTTAGCGGCATTGAAGACAGAAAATGGTGTAAAATTAGTGGCATGATAGCTATCAAAACGTGAGCATTCGCCAAATAGCATGTTGACTGAAGAGGGGTGTGTCGATGATGACTCGAGGTGTAGTGTTGGAACTTCGCTGTGATCAGAGAAGCCAAGAGGATGCTAACACCATTATAGTACAATATTGTTAGTTAGCAAGCAAGTAGCGCTTAAGCGCATCGAAGTGGTTCAAATCGAAGGCATTGCTTTACAAAACTGAATTGAAACGGAAAGTTGTTACTCGGTGTGTGTTTTTTAATTTGCTGATGCGGTGTGGCAGAGGCGTCACTCGCCAATCCGTACGAATGCAGCAACGGTGATGATGATGATGATGATGGAGAGGATGATCATGATGAGGCGTGAGAACGGCTGCTGCTACTGGCTGCGGATATGCATCTTAGGTATGTACCCCTACTTGTGCGATAATGGGTCTTCTCTCATTCTCGCTTTACGTTTGATGCGTCTCAAGTAATTAGTTTTTGTTTGGAATGTTTGAATGAATGTGAGTTTGATATTTAGATGCGGAACATTAAGCTTAAATTTTGCATGCATTTCACGAACGGGCCTGATTTTTGCTGCTTGAGAGTGAGAAATTTAAGACACGTCTTTCGAAATGATAAACAATTTGTTTAATGATGATTGACAACTTCAAATTGGCAAACTTTCTCTAGGGAAAAGTGAATGTTATTTTGAACCTATTTTGAAGCTAATTTGTACCGCTTTTATGATTTAATGTTTATATTACATTGTTTAATGAGAAGAACTATATTCACTCAGGGCTACCCAAACATTAGGGCGTCATCTTTTAACGACGTATTTTAATCAAGCGCACAGTTTTATGACGTATTGAAAAAAATGTGAGTGTTTCAAATCACCTTTATTTTACAGGGTAGGGTAAATGATCTTGAGCGGAACTATTTATTTTTCCTAAGATCTAGGCAATGATTATTTGTGAATCTTATCAAAATGTTGAAACAACACTTCTTAAAGATCTCTTCATGCGAGCTTTGTCATTTATGCTAAATTTTATGAAATGGAATAATGTTATTAGAAGCTTTAATCACATAAGCCTTGTCTGCTGCAATTTTCACCAATCTTTGCTGGCTTTGAACGTCAATTTATGTAACCCTTGACCGTTATAAACTGATTTTTAATGAATAAAATGAAAAAAAAATCTCATAAAAAAGCCTTTTCCGGGTTTTTGTAACATGTTTTCTGTCAAAATATCGATCGCCTAGTTCTTAAAAGTTAAATATGATTTTGAGTGGAACTATCTTTAATCTTGAGAGAAATTACTAGCTTCCAAAATAAACCGTTAGGTGCGCTGCTTTTTGCCTTATGTCTTACATTTACCCCTGAATGTATGCAGCACTTTTGCATGGTTTTGCATATCAGTTTTAACGACAGAAGCGCCAACAGTAAGTCGCATTAATGGCATTAACTCGGAAGCGCCCTCGCTGGCTGAAATAGAAGCGGCAATCAAAAACATGAAATCCAACA
Organism: Uranotaenia lowii; assembly: GCF_029784155.1. Taxonomy (NCBI): domain Eukaryota; kingdom Metazoa; phylum Arthropoda; class Insecta; order Diptera; family Culicidae; genus Uranotaenia; species Uranotaenia lowii. Next base: position 198,576,300 of record NC_073693.1, read on the forward strand.
AAGCACCTGGGATCGATCGCATCCCTGCTGAAATGCTGAAAGCCGACCCTGCCCTGTCAGCACAAATGTTGCACCGTCTTTTCGCTGACATCTGGGATACTGCAACATTTCCGGCCGACTGGATGCAGGGTGTCCTCGTAAAGGTCCCGAAGAAAGGAGACCTGACAGAGTGCGGTAACTGGCGAGGCGTTGATCTGTACAACTCTCAAAGTACTCTGCAAAGTGATTCTGAACAGGATTCAGGAGAACATCGACACTACATTTTTATAAAATAACAGCTTTGTCGTATTAGAGTTCAAGGCATTTTCAATGTTATTATACGAAAATATTGCGAGAGAAACAAAAATTTGATTCAAAACAAAAAAAATCGGCGCCTTTAGTCGGCATGGTTTGAGGTTCGGCAATTTAGATAACTTTCATAAACAAATCGTTTTCTCGAATACTGAAGTAGATTTCAACATAAAAATTAATCCAATGTAAAGAAAACAGATATCTACTTATGTACAGGTTTATTAGTATATTTGATGAATATTTAATAAGGTAAGTATTCTTCTTGATAGGCGCATATAGCCTGCTTCTCCCCTACACAAATTTTCATGAAAAAATACTGAATGGGTTATTTCGTTTTTTTATCAATGGAACTTAAGTGTTGACAGGCTGTTCTTTCGGCATTAAAAGCCTTTTTTAACTTCATACCTATGACTTCGAAGTTTTTGCAAGCAAAGAAACACATTCTTTAATCATACAAAAGGCTTTCTTTCTATTTATTATTTATTTGTTATTTATTTCTGATCAACGGATCACATGTTGATCCAAATTATTACTTAAAATTAAAGTTTAAAAAAACATTTAAATCTAACTATGGGGTTCTCAAGGCCCTTGTCACTATTTTTCAGAAAACATCCCTCGAAACGTCGAAGTCAAAATGCTCCGAAAAACGGTTGAACGATCTCATTGCACCGGTGAGGGCGTTTGTAGCTCCGTAATAGTTCATTCGAATGGAAATGTACAATTAAAGATCCTGATTTCTAATTGTTGTATACTAAAAAGCGAAATAGCCTCAAGTAGCGTGGGACAGTCGATTCGCGATGTCAGGAGGTTGGCGACAAATGAGGCATGTGTTGCTTGTCTGCGAGCTTGAAGGGTATCGATATCTATGAGGTGGCATCGATTCTCGTAGCTAGGCAAGCGAAAAGAGTCTTGCCAGTTCAGGTGTCTAAGGGCATATCGCAAGAATCGCCGCTGAATGGCCTCGAGCCGATCAACATCGTTCTGGTAGTAGGGACACCAGACAGCTGATGCGTATTCAAGGATGGAACGATCAATGCTGCAGTATATGCTTTTCAGGAAATACACGTCCTTGAAGTCCTTCGCCACTCTTAAAATGAAACCGAGACTTTTGGGTTTTCTTTTTTTTTTTCCTACATTTTTATTGAAAAATCGACACTATTCAATCAACAAAACGAAATCAATTTTTACCGGCTGTTTTCTGAATTTCTTCATTTTTGTGAGTACCATCGCAGAATGGTCGGTTTTTGGTTTGCTTACAGTTACATAACCAGTAGGTGCCTGATTTTTCAACCTGAAATCGAACAGGTCTTTGTTTGATTTTGTATTGATCCAATTTGTGTGTCCCATCGCAGAGAGGTTGTGATTTGGATTTACCACAAAGGCACCAGGAGTATCGTTTACCTTCTACTAGTTCTATCCTAAAAGGTTTCTTGTCGTAAATCACGCCATTAGTTTGCTGATTCTGCGATGTTTGCAAGTCTGCAATAACATTTTTTGGAATATTACCACCGGATGCATGTCTGCCCATAGGGTATCGTAATTCCAAATTCAGAGCACTTTTAAGTGAAAGTGTTTTTCGTAGAATGTTCATTATTTGAAAAAATGGATAGAATCAAAAAATTAGAACGAAATGTTTTGATTGACGAGACTTTTGGGTGCGTTGTCAATCACGTAGTTGTTGTGTGCCTTGAAGCTGATCTAAGATTATGCCAAGATCGTTAACGTGGTTCACACGTGAGATGGGTTCGTCTCCAAGGAAGTACTCCGCAATTAAAGGCTGCCGCTTACGAGAAAAGCTGATAACTGCACATTTGCTATGGTTTAATGGCAGGCAGTTCATGTCGCACCAATCAGCGAAAAGGTTGAATTGACATTGCAGAAAATTTATGTTGTCGTGGTCATTTATGTTGCAAAATAGTTTTAGGTCACCAGCATAGCAAAGTTTGGGAACGCTGAGGAGTGACAACACGTCGTTGAAATAAATGAGGAAAATAATCGGTCCTAGATGGCTACCTTGGGGCACACCGGAGGTGGCAGGGAACTGCCTGGAAAAGGTGTCACCCTTTCGAACAATCAATTTGCGACCAGTTAAGTAACTGCGGAACAAGCCGAGTAGAGTACCACAGAATCCTAAGCGTTCGAGTTTTCCGATGGCAATCTCATGATTCACCTTGTCGAATGCAGCAGACAGATCGGTATAGATTGCATCGGTTCGAGATTTATCAGCAACACTTTCATGCACAAAAGAAGTGAACGTTTGCAAGTTACTTGTCGTAGAGCGTTTGGGCATGAATCCGTGTTGATCATTCGAGGTGTTATTTTTGCAGTACGTGAAAATAGGATCCAAAACCACCAATTCAAACAGTTTGGCAATCGAACATAAGGCAGAGATTCCACGGTAATTTTTAACATCTCTACTATTTCCTTTTTTATGTACCGGGAACATGTGAGCTTCCTTCCATAGCAGAGGAAAGGTGGCTCTATCAAGCGAAGCTTGAAAAATGAACCGAATAAGGGTCAGCAAAACAGACATGAAACTTTTTAAAAATGCAGCTGGTATCCCGTCCGGGCCCGTAGAAAAGGAATTCTTGAGCTTCGCTGACTGCTTCCTCGATTTCAATACCATTTATTGAAAAGCCCAACAGTGAAACGTTCCTGACAGCGCTGTTCTGGGGATGTGTAAGCTGAAGTGAAGATATTGGAAAATTTTTGAGCAAAGAGTTCGCAGATTCCATGGTCAGAGTACGCCGTAATGCCGTCCAGAAACATGTTTGAAGGTATACCAGGTTCTTTCCGCTGACTATTTACGTGGGATGTGGGACTACTTTTACAAGCGGAGCAGGAGCGAATTAGATGATCGCTAAACGAGATCCATCATTGGCAAAACAGAGGTCCAGCGTACGACCGTATTCGCGTACTACGCCGTTGATCTGGCGCAAGGTCGTTGCACTCAGGGAGTCCAATATGATGTTTGAAGGCGCCAAAGAAGTAGAGCATGCTGGGTCCGGATACAGAAAGCTGCCATGGTTGGAGCACCACTTCAAACCGGGCGTAATGAAGTCGCCAATGACAAGTAAGTCATCTTTTGGAGCGCAGAAGGAACTAGCTTCGAAGATGCAGCAAGAAAACGACTTAGCGAGGGCAACATCTCTTGAGCGATCGGGTTGCAGGTACAGTACAGATAGGTACAATTTTCGGTCTACAAGATCAATGCGAATCCATACAAGTTCCAGATCGCACCAGGGATCAACGAAAGGGTTTTTTATGTATGTTTGTTGGTTATCCACCATAGGTGCACGGGTTCACCGCAGTTTCTGCCTAAGTATGTGCTCACGTGCATTCTTTAGATTATTAAGTTAGACAAATCTCCAATGCATCGCGTACTCCATACCCGGACCCCATGGCTACGTATGAACTGTTATGGAGTAACTGTATTGTGTTGATGTAGGTATACCTCAGAAGAACGAGTCAATCTTATATATAGTCAATAAACACATCTTACCTGTCGGCCACTTATGGGATTCGAACCCAAAAGTTTTCTTGCCAATACCGAGAATCGAACCCATTACGCCTAGCATACCAAAACCAGACTCGCGCCAGCCTATCCGCTAGACTACATCGGCGTTCTATTATACAAAAGGGATTTTTTTATGCCAAATTCTCTCGCGTAGATAAAGGGCGAACACGGAATAATTGCGACACATTCAACATAACTTTTTTACTATTGGGTAAAAATCTACCAATTTTTTTGCACACTTTCTCATTTATGTGTATTGTTTACATGTTGTCAAACTCGAAGTCGTCTTCTTCGATTCAAAGAAAATGGAGGTGAACTGTGAACCAACGCGAGTCAAGAGAACACATTCTTTCCAAACACCTAGAATTTCCTGACCTGTCGCACCGACAGTTGGGAAAAATGTTGAACATTCATCATTCAACCGTCACCAGAGTGTTGAAGCGGTTCCAGAAGCGGTTGACGTTGGACCACGGCAAAGGAACTGGAAGAAAACCGGGACCGGAGAACAAAAAGACGGAGAGAAAGGTGAAGCGGATGGTTAAATCAAATCCCAAATTCAAGCCGTGATTTGGCTAATAATATCGGCATATCGCAGAGCTCTACCAGAATGCAAAAAAAAAGAGCTGGACTGCATAGGGGGAAATATGGACATACAGCCGATTGACGATATGGCTGGAGATTCAACACATCTAATCAGTGTAATTTCAACATATCTAATCAGTGTAGTTTCATCTGGCACATGGCAAGAAAAAAATTTCATTGTAATATAAAGTAAAAAAAAATTAAAAATTCAAATAAGATTTTGTCAGTTTTGTTAACATATATATTGAACTTAAATTATCGTGCGTACAGAATCTGAAAACAAAAATGTTTATGGTTTTTCTTTCTTATTCATCTGGAAATCGGATATTCAACAATTTGAAGCTTTTGGCAAAGTTGTAAATGATAAGATATTGGAATAAGAGACATGTTTTGAATGCTCATATCAGGCGGGTTAAATGTTGATATCAGCCAGGTTAAATGTTGAAAAAATAGATTAGTCCTATACATTTTTTACTTTTTATCATTGACACATTAAATTTACGCTTAAATCACAATCTTTCAGTGAAAATGGAGCTTCAGACTGATCCGATCATCCGTTTCTACCATTTTCCATTCACTAATATAAAAATAAATCTTAAAACACAAATATGAGCATTCAGCCCGCCGGTTTCGAAAAACCGGATATTTTGACTACTTTTTTTAATAAAATTACTTTCACAAAAAATGTAAGAGATTTGAACAGAAAAAATTCTCTTACGTATATAAAACAAATGTCCGCTCATATGCATATAGTTTTCAGACTCTTATCTATTGGAATATGGGAGAAAATCAGTACTTTCCTCAATATGAGCATTTATCCCGCCTCTTCCCTACAAAACTTCTCAAACCGCGATAAGCGGCAACAATCCAGTAAACATGAATCGGCAGAGAGGTAACTCAAATCGCCAGAGGGATCGTAACGATCTTTCTGGCGATTTTGCATCAACACATCGGCAGAGAGCAACACACCATACGCGTGCCTTGAGTGAGTGCCACGAAATAATCTAAGACACGCCCTCCAGAGAAACACACGAAAACAACCCGAATCGTGTTTGTATGTTTCCCTTCGAGACGCGTGTTTGCCTGCCTGAGAAGTCGACTGCACCGTACGAGTGTACGATTCAAACTGATTTCGCATGTACGCATTCGCATTCGTTGCCTCTAGGTATCTCGGCAGGACAAACCGAATGAGAATATTTGTGTTCTTGGAATGTCGCCGAAATTAACCGTTTTATTCTAAGTTCGGTGACTCAACTCTCAAATTTTTACATGCTCTGTCGATTTTTGAGAGGACGCGCTTACTGGGAATCGACGGCTTAAATTCGGGCACGGTAGCTCTACGAGAAGATGCTGACAAAATATGGCTGATGTGTGATGGACGACGAAACGTATATAAAAGCCGATTTCAAGCAAATTCCGGGGTTGAAGTTTTTCACCGGCAAGAGCAAGTTCGATGTGGACGACAAATTTGAGAAGAAGAAAATGTCGAAGTTCGTCTCTAATTATCTCGTTTGTTATGTCATCTGCTCTGACAGATGACAGGTGAGGGACGGAAGGGGTTCCATATAAATGTTGATGTATTGCTTGAAACTTATCAACCAATATAACTAAATTTTATATGAGAGTTTTTAATTACGAAAAAATGCGATCCCTCCCTCCTTCCAGATTTTGCGGATGGGAAGGGGGGAGGGGCACTTTAAACAAGTTTTTTTTTAATAAACCGAGCACTTACGATACCTACAAAAAAACCAAATTGAAATAGTTTCTTAAAATTTATTTTATTTTTGGAAGGTGTTGCAACGCACACCGGGTCAGCTAGTATATATATAAAAATGAATTTCTGTCTGTCTGTCTGTTCCCTATAGACTCGGAAACTACTGAGCCAATTTGCGTGAAACTTGGCAGTTGAGGGTATTGGAGGCAGGGGAAGGTTCTTATTATGGTTTGAGACCTCTCCCTCTCTCATGATGGGAGGGAGGGGCCTCCCAAGCAAAAGACAATTTTTTGCATAACTCGAGAACCCGTCAAACAAATGGTATCAAATTTGGCATGGGGTGGAATTTGGGAACGAAGAATATTTCTATGAATATGGGGTACCCCTCCCTCCTCTCAGTGGAGTGTTAGAAAGGGGGGAGGGGGGCTACCTTACAATTTTTCATATATCTCGAAAACTAATCAAGATATTGGAACCAAATTTGGCACGGGAAGGTATTTGGATACGAAAAATATTTCAATGATTATTTGAGACCCATCCCTCTTTGCAGTAGAAAGGGGGAGGGGGCCTCTTTCATATTTTTTTACTTAACTCAAAAACTAATAAAGCAAGTGGAACCAAATTTGGCATGGGAGGGTATTTGTGTACGGAAAATATTTCCATGATTATTTGAGACTCCTCCCTCTTTCCAGAAGAAGGGATATAAGGGGGGGAGGGGGCTTTTTCATAATTTTTTACATAACTCAAAAACGAATTAGGCAAATGGAACCTAACTTGGCATGGACAGATATTTGGGAACGTGACATATTCTAATGATTGTTTGAGACCCCTTCCTTCTTCCAGCGGGGAGAAAGGAAAGAGGGAGGGAAGTTTCATACAATTTTTACTGCATAACTCAAGAACTACAACAGCTAATGGAACCAAATTTGGCATGGAACAGTATTTGGGTACGAGAAAAGCTTCTATAAATATTTGGAATCCCTCACTCCTTCAAAGAGGTGGATGAAAAGGGGAAAGAGAGGTCTCCCTTGCAATTTTCAGTATAACTGGAGAGTTGATCGAGCAAATCTAAACATATTTGGCATGTGAGGGAATTTGGATAAGAGAAATATTTCTATTATAAATTGAAGGCCCACCTTTTTTCAGCGGAAAGATATAAAGGTGGAAAGGGGGGCTTCCATACATTTTTTTTTTGCATAATTCGAGAATTAATCGAGCAAATGCAACCAAATTTGGCATCAAAAAGTATTCGAGCACGAAAAATACTTTTTCTATGTGAAACAATTCCTTTCTTGCAATAGGATGATAGAATTGGGAATATAGGAAGGGAAGAAGAGGCTTACATTCAACTTTATTTTTTTACAAAATCCGAGAAATGGACAAATCTAAACGTGGAAAATCATTTTGGTATGATTCTATGACTATCTGACACACCATCGTAAGTACATAGGAGGAGGGAGGTGAGTCCAATACAATTTTTTTAGCATAAGTTCTCAGTTTATGCTAACGAAGCCAACAAATGGAAACAAATATGGCATGGAAAGGTACTTCGTTACGAGATATGTTTCTACGATTTTTATAGACCCTTACGCTTTACAGTATAGAGAGGGGAAGAAAGGAGGAGGCTCCATATACATTTTGTTGTAAAGCTTACAAACTTATCAACCAATGGAACAATATTTGATATAGGAGGATTTTTGAGAATGAAATGGTGATGATTATTAAAGATCACGACCTTCATTCAGCAGGGGGTGAAGGGAAGGATAGAGGAGGCGGCTCTCTTACCAGTTTTTTAGCTTAAAACCAGAACATATCAAGCAAAAACAATCGTACTTTATAAGTTAGAGTTAGATGGTATGCGTACGATTAATTTGAGACCCTCCAGACAGATTAAATTTATCTTTGTGTAACAATTCGAAACTCCAGCTGCAGCTCTCCTTTTTTAGCGATAGCTTATGAATTATGTTATAATTTGATTTAAAATAATGCCAAGAATACAACAAAAACCCGGAATAATTTTTGAAAATATCATTTGATTTTGAAAGGTGTAGCAAAGCACACCGGGTCAGCTAATATATGTATAAAACTACCCTAAAATTTTGGTTTGATTCTAAACATTATAAGAAAATTGGCATGACAGTTTCAGTGTCGCAATAATTTCGTGTTCCCCTTTAAAATGTTTATCGACTTTCACTTGTATTTGTTCTTTATCATTGATGTGGATGTCATGTTATATGTGCCTCACAAATCAATTGATTTTTGGTACTTGTGGTTATGTTGTTCAATGAATGCCTAGAAGTTTGATGTTAATTTTGAAAGTAGATGGTTAACGAAATATTTTATACTATTCTATTCTATTCCATTTTGTTTATCTATAGAAGATTTTAACCAGCTTGAACATTTTTCTTCTAATATTTTATACTAAAGTTTAGAAGATCTATAGACATAGTTTGAATCATTATTGAAAATAATTGAATAAAAGTTCCCCATTTTTTCTCTTTTCAGCATTCCTTTTCTGGCAAGGCTCCCTCCTACCATTCCGGGAATGTGGCGCACAGGAAGCCGTACAGCCGGCGTCAGTAATAGCGAGGACAGCTGCGTCACAAAATTTGACCCCGCCGTCCGCGTCCAAGACCTTTGACATCGTAACGGATTCTCCGTTAGGCAACATTAGTCGCACTGCTGGTACCGTTAGTGATGGCATTCAGCTGGAACCACGCCATGGAGTAGCGAAACTGCTGGAGGACATAACCGATAATAGCATTTTAATTAGTCCAACGTCCAGCGATCCGTACCTGGACGAAATAGCGGCCTTAGGGACGAGCACCTCGATGTTGCTCAATGAGAACGAGGCGAATGATAGCAGTAGCAGTTTGGGAGAATTTATGACAGAACACTCAACAGTTGCAGTTCGGATTCCGGACATCAATATTACTCATTTCATAAGACCCACCCTGGTCAGCGAAACTGGTCAACTAGAACCGGCAATATCCGGTCAAGCTGACGATCAACTGCTGCCAGAAAGTTGCTCCAACTATGTGCTCAGCAGAAACATCATCGATTTGTCCATTAACGGTGATTATCGGCATACATTGCGACCCTTCAGGCGGCCATCGTCGCCGTCATCAGTGACCGTTTCTAATAATTCCGCAACGGTTGAGGAACCGGACTTGGACAATATCACAACCGTGTACGCTCTCGAGGGCGACTTTACCATTTCGTTGATCACCGACGAACAAGATTTTGGCGGGTGCCTCTTTGTGGTGGACCGAATCAACGAGCTTCAATTGATTAACGACAATGGCACTCTCGGTAAGTTGCGAACTGAAACTGTGAGAGCGGAACAAGTTCAAGGTTAAGCTCTTGATAGGGCCACGTCGAGTCGTCGTCGTTTAGCATAACGAATTGTGTAATTTATGCTTTCAGGTCTACGAATTGTGCTGGTGCAAAACAAATCCCATGTGCCTCAGCTGCTGGAAGAAGAGGTCGCCTATTTGAGGGAATGTGTACCGCAGTCAATAGGTAAGTGGACCGTGAGTAAAATTATTTTTTAAAATTCTATAGAAAAAATAGGATAGTTGGAAGAATCGAAAAGTATTCTTTGATGCCGTATGACTTAATAGTTTGTGATCTAGTGTTATTTCGAAAAAAGGAGCGCCGTTAATTTGGTTCTATCTTTGTACACAAAGTCTTTCAAGTGTTAAAGCATGGATCATCTAAAATCTGGACGCACTTTTTATTATACCTGTTCCGGATCGTCCCAACAAATCATAAAACTTCGTAAAGGACTGTGAAAACTACGTTGGGGCAACCGGGGAACAATTCACAAAACTTAGCACTAAATCCACCGGGGTGCAATTAAGGCTACCCAATACCGTTCTTTAATCAAACCTCTACTTGAGGTGCTGTGATATTGATCACAGGTGAATTTTCTTCCACTAGATGCACAAAATCGACCGTTTAGGGAAATTAAACTTTATTCCCAACTATCTTTAAATACCGAGTCGACCGGGGGGAAATAATTGTAGGCGAGATGTTGCTTGTACGGAGGTTGCTGCCAACTGATTTATTGGCTCAAGATAAACATAACAAGGAAGGCGACACGTATCAACGTGAAATCGTCTTCAGCGAATTTTACTATTTGGCTCGAAGAAAATCTCTTGTCAACTGGCAGCGCAAATGGGACGAGGATGAGCAGGGTCGGTGGTTCCACTCGATTATCCCAAAGGTAAGCCTTAAACCATGGTTTAATAGATTGAACTTGAGTCGGGATTTTATTCGTATATTTTCCCGTCTCATGTCCAATGATTGTTCCTTAGACGCGGTACTCTATCGTTTTGATATTGCTGGCAGCAATCTATGTGGTTGTGGCCAAGGTTACCATGACATTATGACATCGAGCATATTGTTTGGTCGTGCGAGGTCCATCTTATCGCCAGAACGAATTTTATAGACTCCCTTAGGGCCCGAGGAAAACCACCCTATGTTCCAGTGAGAGATGTGCTGGCTGTGATAGACTTGGACTACATGTTCGAAATATATCTTTTCCTAAAAGCTATTGATCTTCGTCTATAATTCTTAGTATTTTTATTTTCACATTTCCCTATCTATCTTCTATCTTTTCTTCAAAAAGTGAACTAGATATAAGCACACAATTGTAATCAAACAAAACGAGTTTGGCTCCTTAAAGCCTAAAGGTATGAGCCGTTTCAAATAAAGAAATTACAAAAAAAAAAAAATAAACATAACAAACATACGAACCCGATCACACGATCGATCGTATGAGAGTGAGTTCTTGAGAGAGAACTCACTATATATCTAGTCGCATGGGCCCAGTAAGCGCGTCCTCTCAGAAATCGACAGAGCATGCAAAAAATTGAGAGTTGAGTCACCGAACTTAGAATAAAACGGTTAATCTCGGCGACACTCCAATCCTGCCGAGATACCTAGAGGCAACGAATACAAATGCGTACATGCGAAATCAGTTTGAATCGTACACTCGTACAGTGTGCTCGCATTTTGTCCCCGTGTCCCGTGTATGCCTTAAATCGTAGCAGTCGACTTCTCGGGCACGCAAACACGCGTCTCGCTCGAAGGGAAACATACGATTCGGATTTTGTTCGTGTGTTTCTCTGGAGGGCGTGTCTTAGATTATTTCGTGGCACTCACCCAAGGCACGCGTATGGTGTGTTCCTCTCTGCCGATTAGATGATGCAAATTCGCTAATGAGATCGATACGATCCCTCTGTCGATTTGAGTTACCTCTCTGCCGATTCATGTTTACTGGGGGGTGGCTCTATCTTTACGGTAACATTTTAATTACATTCCTAAACAATACCATAGCGCTCCTAGTGGTCGGATCTGGAATGTTTTGACAGTACTATGTTCAGAAATGTGTCCTCTATCAGTGTTAAAAATTTCATAACGATTCGTTTTGTTTCAATGAAGTTACACGTAATGGGAGCCGCGAGGCGAAAATTAAATTTGGACACCCACGTCAAAACTCGACGTGGTCTGGTTCAAAAATCGTGAAATCTGATTTTGAGCGAACAATTGCTATGAATTTAAAACAGATTTCAAAACTCTGATAATTTATTATTATTCTGATTTTTTTTCTGAATGAAGATTCTTGAATATTGTGTTGTTTTTTATTAGTTCTGAAACTATTTTCTCATTTACACTGAGGTTTTTTTTACGCGGTATTTCGTCCCGCGTAAAAAAAAAACCGCGTTAATTTGAAAATCCGCGTAAAAAAACCGCGTAAAAAAACCGCGTTAATTCGAAAATCCGCGTAAAAAAAACCTCGTTAATTCAAAAATCCACGTCAAAAAACCCCGAAATTCGAAAATCCACGTAAAAAATCCATTATAATTAAAAAAAAAATCGCGCAAAAAAGCACGTTACTAAAAAAACGCGTAAGAACCATGATTATTTAAAAATTTGCGTACAATGATAGTTTATTTCTAAGATAAAAAACACGATCAATTAGATTAATAGAATAGTAGAATATAGTAAGGCTTATTTGACAGTGTGGAATTCAGATCGTCTCATGTCTCATGTCTCAGGTCTCATGTTCCATGTCTCAGGTCTCAGGTCTCATGTCTCAGGTCTCATGTCTCAGGTCTCATATCTCATGTCTCAGGTCTCAGGTCTCATGTCTCAGGTCTCATGTCTCAGGTCTCATATCTCATGTCTCATGTCTCAGGTCTCAGGTCTCATGTCTCATGTCTCATGTTTCATGTCTCAGGTCTCATGTCTCAGGTCTCAGGTCTCCTGTCTCAGGTCTGATGTCTCATGTCTCATGTCTCATTTCTCATGTCTCAGGTCTCAGGTCTCCTGTCTCATGTCTGATGTCTCATGTCTCATGTCTCATTTCTCAGGTCTCATGTCTCATGGCTCATGTCTCATGTCTCATGTCTCATGTCTCAGGTCTCAGGTCTCATGTCTTAGGTCTCATGTCTCATGTCTCAGGTCTCATGTCTCAGGTCTCAGGTCTAATGTCTCATGTCTCATGTCTCATGTCTCAGGTCTCATGTCTCATGCCTCATGGCTAATGTCTCATGTCTCATGTCTCAGGCTGTGGGGTAGCGGCATTAGAATACTACCCCGGGGTCGCTGACCCATGTCGTAAGAGGCGACAAATGCAGCAAAACTCCCCCCTGACCTACGCAACGAACTCGGATTATGCACCCGGAACAAATCGGAACCATCCCCTCTTCCAACGATAACATATGCAACGGAAATGGATTATGCAAACGGAACTGATAGAAACCCCTCTTATAAAGACACATGCTACGGAAATGGACTATGCAAACGGAATCGACGAAACCCCCCTACGGATGAAGACATACGCAACGAACTCGGACTTTTCTAACGGAACCTATTGGATACAACGACCCAAGATTACCCAAAGTGTGCCGCTCATGGGGGCGTGAAAACGCCTCTATGCGAAAGACCGTGCTGATGAGGTGGAAGGCTGGCGGGTCGAAAATGTGTCAGTCGCAAACGGTAGCCTGTGGGGCACCAGGACGCACCCCACAGTAATGAAGTCCTTGCTGCGCTAAAGCAGGGCACTGGCGCAGTGGACCGTATATTTCCCTAGCTACTCGTGGGACTAAACATGAACATAAACAACAACACTAAAAACAGAAAGAACGTCGAGACAACTGATGTTAGCTCGGACGAAGGAGGAGAAAGCAGAAGAACTCATACGGAGGTCTTTGCTAAGAGAGGACTCCTTAGGTCTCCTCTACTGAGCAAAGTAGTAAAGGAGCTAGGAAAGGAGATTGGCAGGGAGGTTGCCAAGGAAGCGGGAAGAAGCCCGGTCGCGGATGGGTCCACTGAAAACCTCAGCAGTTCCCAGCAAGAGGAGCAGGTCCCAATCGCAGGAAGAGGTGCACCAAGGGGCATCAAAAAGTGTGGCCTTTTGGAGGCAGCCGACATGGTCGACAAGATGTAGGAGTTTGTGCGAAGCACCAACAACGTGCACACGCACATCAAGACCTGGGTACCGAAATTGATGGTGCTCCTGCAGAGTGCCGTCAAGGAACGAACGGAGTTGGTGCGGAAGGCCGAGGCTGCAGAGAAGGACCTGGAGGAAGCAAAATTGGTTGCTTCTCAAGGACTTTCGAAGGAGTCCAAGCCAAGAAAAACCGCAAAAAGAGACCGCGACTCCCCCGTCGTGAACGATTCCTCCAAAAAAAGGAGGGGCACGGATTATGAGGATGCCGACGGTGAAAGCAGTGCTGGTGGCTGGCGAATGGTTCGCAATAGGAAGGAGAACGTAAAAAGAAAGGTCGTTATGAAACCAGAACCACCCCCAAAACCCAAACCTCAACGGGTGATATCCAGGGGTGATGCGCTTATCGTGGAAGCGAAAGAAGGCACAACGTATGCGGACTTGTTCCGGAAGTTGCGCGCAGAGCCAAAGTTATCTGCTCTTGGTGAGAGCGTCACCAAAACAAGACGCACCCAAAAAGGCGAACTGCTCTTCGAGCTAAAAAAGGACCAGGCGGTAAAAAGCGCCGACTTCAAGGAGCTTGTCGAAAGCGATGAAGCGACTGTCCGAGCGCTATCACAGATTGCGTCCATTGAATGTAAGGACCTTGATGAGTTTACAACTGCAGAGGAGCTCGAGAAAGCTCTCTCCAGCATACCTGGCATGAGCAACGAATCGGTAGCTATAAAATTAAGAAAGGCGTACGGTGGAATGCAGATTGCAACGATTCGCCTCTCACCAACAGCGGCCAACACGCTACTGACGGTAGGAAGTGTAAGAGTAGGGTGGTCAATAGGGCATTTTAGAACCGCACCCAGGATACCGAAGCAGATGCAACGCTGCTTCAACTGCTGGGATTTTGGTCATCTATCCCGAAGCTGCAACGGACCCGACCGGTCACGATGCTGTCGAAGATGCGGTGAAGAGGGACACTTCTCTCGAGAATGCAAAAAACAGCCGAAATGTATGCTATGCAAGCAGGAGGATGGAAATGTCCACGAAACTGGTGGCTTGGACTGTCCGGTATATATAAAGGCAAAGGCAAGCCAGTACAACTGGAAATAACCCAGCTAAACCTCAACCATAGCGAGATTGCACAGCTTCTGCTGGAGCAAACGGTAGGCGAAAAGAAGTGTGATGTGGCGCTTTTATCAGAACCATACAGAATCCCGTCTGGAAACGGTAATTGGGCAGCGGACAGGTCTGGCTCAGCTGCTGTCTACGCCACGGGACGTTTTCCTATCCAGGAGATAGTGGTAGATTCTCGGGACGGATTCGTGATTGCCAAAATTAACGGCATCTTTTTCTGTAGCTGCTACGCTCCACCAAGATGGACGATCGTGGAGTTCAACACAATGTTGGACGAACTCACACACGAACTGACAGGAAAGGTCCCTGTTGTAATAGGAGGATACTTCAACGCCTGGGCGGTAAACTGGGGTAGTAGGTGCAACAACCCGAGGGGCCACAGTCTACTAGAGTCCTTCGCAAGACTGGAAGTTGAGCTGTGCAACACTGGATCCATCAGCACCTATCGCAAGCATGGATTACCAGACAGAACATCAGTGATCGATATCACCTTTGCGAGTCCATCATTAAAAACTGATATGAATTGGAGAGTGTGTGACGATTATACCCACAGTGATCACCAGGCGATACGATATAGCGTAGGAAACCGAAATCCGGTGGCAGTAAGGCAGCTGCCAGTGCACGAGCGGAGATGGAAGACTAAAGTGTTCGACAAGGAAGTGTGCACCGAAGCTGTATACATGCAGGACTCATCCCAGGTCCATAATGCTGAGCAGCTGACGAAAATGATGGTAGCGGTGTGCGACATGACCATTCCCAGAAGAAATACATCGAAGTGGTGGCGACGACCGGCTTACTGGTGGACTTCAGAAATAGCTGAGCTTCGTACTAGCTGTCTAAAAGCGAGACGACGAGCTCAACGGGCGAGAAATGAAGCCGACAGAGAAACGAGAGGTGCCGTTTACCGAGCAGCCAGGGTGTCACTTAAGCGAGCTATTAAAACAAGCAAAGAAAACTGCTACAGAGCGTTATGCCAGAGCGTAGATGATAACCCATGGGGCCAAGCCTATAGAGTTGCATTGGCGAGATTCGGTGGCCCAAGGTTGCCGACCGAAAAGTGTCCGGAAAAACTGAGAGAGATCGTTGCACATCTTTTCCCGCAGCATGGCCCGACGCAGTGGCCACTTTCCCCGTACGACGCGGTGGCGGTACAGACCATTCCGGATACCTTCAGAGTGGTGCTACAAAAGTGTCTCGACGAGGGATCTTTTCCCAATTCGTGGAAAACGGCGAAGTTGGTGCTACTACCGAAACCCGGGAAACCCCCAGGGCATCCATCATCATATAGACCCATTTGTCTGCTGGACACCCTTGGTAAGCTACTGGAGAGGATAATATTAAACAGACTTATTATCTACACAGAAGGCGGAAGTGGACTGTCGGACAGACAGTTCGGTTTTCGGAAAGGGAGATCTACGGTGGACGCCATTCGTATGGTGACAGAGTACGCGAAGCGCGCATATAAAAAGAAGCGAACAGGTGTTCGTCACTGCGCCATTGTGACGATCGACGTTAAGAATGCCTTCAACAATGCCAGCTGGGAAGCGATTGCCAAAGCGCTTCACAGGATGCTTGTTCCCAATACTCTCTGCAGGATAATAGGAAGCTTCTTCGAAAATCGAATCCTGACGTACGAAACCGAAACTGGGATACGATCTACTGCCCTAACAGCGGGTGTTCCACAGGGTTCCATACTCGGTCCTGTGCTTTGGAATGCCATGTATAATGAGGTGTTAACGCTGAAACTACCAGCAGGCGTGCAGATAGTCGGATTTGCTGACGATATCGTGCTCATGATTACCGGCGAAACAATCGAGGAGGTAGAAGACCTTGCAACGGTGTCCGTAGAAAGGGTTGGCATCTGGATAGAGGGAGTTAAGCTTCAGATAGCTCACCATAAAACTGAAGTTCTGCTCGTGACCAATAAAAGAGTTGTGCCGCACATGGAGATTACTGTTGGAGGGCACACGACATCTTCGAAACAGCAGCTGAAATACCTTGGAGTAATGGTTGACCATCGCTTAAGTTTTGGTGCGCATGTCAAATACTGTTGCGAAAGTGCATCGAAAGTCATAGATTCATTGGCCTGGATTATGCCGAACTGCCATGGTCCAAAGAGTAGCAAGAGACGTCTCCTTGCGAGCGTAGCACTGTCGAAACTACGATACGGAGGAGCGGCCTGGAGCTCCGCGATAGAGGTAGAGCGCAACAGATCCAAATTACGGAGCACACATCGGTTGATAGCCATGCGAGTTTCCTGTGCGTACAGCACCATATCAGCAGATGCAGCTTTTGTCATCGCGGGCATGGTTCCCATCGACATAACTCTGGCGGAGGATATGGAATGTTACAAAGCAAGAGCTGTTAGAGGAGTGCGTAATATTCAACGAGCAGCGTCAATGCTCAAGTGGCAGGAGCAATGGGACGCATCGAACAACGCAAGATGGATGCATAGGCTAATCCCGAGACTTTCAGACTGGGTAAATCGGAAGTATGGAGAGGTCAACAACTACCTGACGCAGTTCCTTTCGGGTCATGGGTGCTTTAAGCAATACCTTCATCGGTTTAAGCTTATCAGCTCGCCTTATTGCCCGGAATGCGTAGAGACGGAGGAATCGGCAGAACATGCTATCTTTGTCTGCCCCAGGTTCAATTCAAGGCGTCAACAACTTCAAAATTTGAACGCTGAAAACATAGTGAGTGAAATGTGTCGCGACGAACAGTCATGGCGTGCTATAGTCGACGAAATCTCAGTCGACACGTTTCGGGGTCTTCCGTACCAGTCTGAAGTTGGCGATAGAGGAAAAGGAGAAGGAGGAAGAAGGATAAAGCAGAACGATGATCAAGGAGAAATTGAGGAAAAATTGAGAAAGAGGAAAAGGGTGAGATGTATAAGTGCATGAGCACAGCCTACCCCTTGATGTAGTATCATAGGGTGAAACCAAGGGGCACATCTGGCACACGAAGCCCAAGGTGGTTTTAGTGGGACGAACCCACACACGGCAGCAAACACCCGGCTGTTATGGTTTGAAGTCAAATTTCCATCTTGTAAAAAAAAAAAATGTCTCAGGTCTCATGTCTCAGGTCTCATGTCTAAGGTCTCATGTCTCATCTCTCATGTCTCATGTCTCAGGTCTCATGTCTCATGTCTCATTTCTCAGATCTCATGTCTCATGTCTCGTGTCTCAGATCTCGAGTCTCATATTTCAGGTGTCAAATCTCAGGTCTCATGTCTCAGGTCTCAAGTCTCAGGTCTCAAGTCTCAGGTCTCAAGTCTCAGGTCTCATGTCTCAGGTCTCAGGTCTCAAGTCTCAGGTCTCAGGTCTCAGGTCTCATGTATCACGTTCTTAGTCTCAGATCTAAGATTTTCCCCACTACAAAAAGATTCTAAGTGTTTTCCTTTGAAAAAGTCTTAGAATATTTTCTCTGAAAAATCGCGTTAATTTGAAAATCCGCGTAAAAAAACCTCAGTGTATATCTAAAACTAGTTCCGAAATTCCGAATTCCGAAATCAAATAATAAAATATGATTCTAAAATTGGCAGCTGAATTTTTGACAAGCAGTTGTTAAAAGCAACAGCTACATAAATAAAAACATAAAGTAGCTATTGACAGTTAGGTTTAAAATTTTCCACAATTCTGATTTATTTTCGCTAAACATGAACTGTTGGTCAGAGGTTAGCTAGAAAACATGTACCTAACATAAATCCCGTCTAAAAGAAAAACAATTTATGTTATGTTAGGAATCGTTAATATTCCTTTCAGTTAAATTTTCTAAAAATTGTAGAATTCATTTTTTTTAAAGCATTGTATCTCTGAAACTAGAAAATCTGGGCAAAAATCTGAATCCTTCATAAAAAAAGGATAATAAACAATTTAAAAAAAACTTTAGTTGACAAATAAAATATGATGAACGGTTTGAATTCAGGACGGCACAATCTTCTTAAATCAGGTATTTTTAATATCACCATACTCTTGTGTTCGTTGATACAATTTTTTTTATCTAGAGTCTTAATCAATTGCAATTGAAATAATCAGCTGTTTTTTGTTTTTGACAAATATGAAACTGGATTATAATTTTAATTATGATTGTGTGAAATATCTGGAAGCAATATTGACGAAATGATTGGTGAGGATCTTGTAACCCAGGCGTGTTGATCAAAAATCACTCCAAAATCTATCGAGTGTTTAACACGAGCGATTGCCTCGTTGCCTAGAAAATAGTCGACTGATAACGGGATAGTTTTGATAATTGTAGAGCTGAATTTAAATAATTTCACAAAGCGTTGTTTGAGACTATCCCTTTTTGCCTCTAAATCTCTAAGGATTCAACATTCTTACTCGATTTTATAAATCCGTCATATTTTACATTCAATTTGGCAATCTATTTTGCAGAAGGTTTTTTTTTCATTTAGATAACCATCATATGATATTTGAAATATTTAAAACAGAAAAATGTAAATTGGAACTATATATATATTTAAATTATGATATATGCTAATAATCAAAGGTTTGAAGAACCTCTTAGCTGAATGAAACTATTATTTCAAAGTAGTCGAAGATTCCTTTGAATTCAGCTACAGTATTTGAAAGACCCAAATACTAGTATTTCACTAGCTACTTGCTAGCATCCTCAGTGGGTTATCGACTGAGTCGATAACCCACTGAGGATGCTAGCAAGTAGCTAGTGAAATACTAGTATTTGGGTCTTTCAAATACTGTAGCTGAATTCAAAGGAATCTTCGACTACTTTGAAATAATATGATATATGAATTTTAAACAAACAAACACACATGCACTTAATTTTTTTGTAAATCCTTTATTTGAAACGGCTAATACCTTAAGGTTTTAAGGACCCAAACTCGTTTTTTTACATTTTATTTCTTAGCTACATGCATTTCATGATATTTTTCATTTTTGAGTTTCAGAACCAATTATGCATAAATTATAGATGATTATGAAATCAAAATCTTATGATACTGGAATCATTTTTTGTTTTCGAATTCATGCATTCACTTTGAAATCCAAGTTTTGTTTCAATATTCTGATTTTAATTTTAGATTCATGATTTTATTTCGATTTTGAAAACTTTTTAAACTACAAAAACTCAATAGGCAACTGTGTTGAAAAAAAAAAAATGAATCGATCACGAATGTTAAATGAAAAAAAAATCACCTCGACCAGGAATTGAACTCGAGTCTGCTGATAACCTCTCCGACGCTTAACCAATAGGCTAAATCTTCAGATGTAAACTAGTCAAGTTGTTGCTCTATAATTCAGTTGGCTTCATCGAGTTGAACTCTCTGCTAGATTCTACGGAAGAAAATGCTCATCGTGCCCCGATTAATTGTGTTCTATATGCCCCGAGCCAATAAATCAAAGTAAAAACGTGTTTTAAAATTAATCAAAGTGAAAAATCAAAAATTAAATGATGGTGAAAATTGATGAACAATGTGTACATCATGTTGCAGTGCGTATCTTATAGATCAAGATGATTTAACGATCATAGCAGCTTATTTCCCGGTGCTCAAAAATTATAATATTTCCATCACTTGAGAACCTAGTTGGATTTTTATTATATTTCTGTAGAGATGATAGGGAGATTTCTTTTTTGCTGAAGAATTCATACTGCAAGAACTACAAAACCGTTCCTCGTGAAAATTTATTTTATAAAATTCGTACTTTCGTGGAAAAGTGGAGTGGTTACTACGCCCCGGTGCTCGTTTGGCCTTATCTCCCCTAGTTCGTTTTTAAGTCGTCTAAATTAGTTCTAACCAAACAGAGAATTTGTTTTGTCTTTGTTCGCATGGCGTATCTGAACTTAATGTATCTAATTTATATAACACAATCTTACATTCATTTAAAAACAGGGTTAAGTTGATTATTAGTATGTATGTATGAAATCTACCAGGTAAAATTAATATGCCTAAAACAGTAGGTACCTCATCTAAGAAACATTATTTTTTGAATAATTTTAAGACTGTGAAGTTTTCTTAGTCATGAACACCCCCATTGCGTCTCGCATTCAACAGCTCCCTGGACAGCCAATCGAGCCCCTCATAAAGCCCTTTGCCGCTGAGTGCACAAGTCGTCTGAACGTGCCAGTTGTGGTTTTGCAGGGAGTTCAAGTTCAGCTTTTCGATAATTTCGGCTACGCTCATCGCTCCCGGTAGATCTTGTTTGTTGGCGAATATCAGCAAATTCATATCTTTGAATTCTTCCTCTGACAGCATTCGCTTCAATTCATAATCTACTTCACTAATCCGTTCCCGATCGTTACTGTCTACTACGAAGATGACACCTCGCGCTTCCTGGACGTAATGCTTCCACAGTGGTCGAAGCTTATCCGCACTTGTTAAATCCCACACATTGAAACTAACGTTGTTGTATTGTATTGTCTCCACGTTAAAGCCAATCGTTGGAATTGTTGTTATTATCTCCCCTGTTTTCAGTTTATATAAAATAGTCGTTTTACCGGCAGCATCCAATCCAACCATCACAATTCTTTCTTCGATGTTTCCAAACAGTTTGTTGAACAGATTCGCGAATATGTTCCCCATGGTGACCGGCTACATCAATTTTGCACCATAAATTTAATTTTGAATAATGGAAGTCGTTCTTTCGGCACTAACAATCATACACGGATTTATTCAGTTTTGCATCTACAACTAAAGTGCACCTTACACTCATACGTATATCTTTACTATCTGCTTCTTATCAGGTCTCTTTTTTCCAACTGACTGAAATGTTTTAAGCTTTTGTTTTGGTGCTCAATCAATTACATTGGACCTTCACCACCCCATTTTTCTATCACAACTAAATCGAAAAACACGCCAGACATCTTTCCCCATACAATTCGCTCACTTCATTTTTTGTTTCTTCTCGCACTTATAGTATCGTAACATTGAGCCCAAACCAAAACGAAATACGTTCGATGACAGTTTCTCCTCCACGTTCTTGGTTGTGAAATATCGGTGATTCATAGAGTGTGAATCAAGTTTTTTTTGCATCGAAAAGCAAAAATAAGTGCTTATCGCGAATCAGGATGATGTGATGAACCAGTAAGTTATATGATTTTAATCGCCGTAATTTGTATGATTATAATTTTAATGGCATGTGCGGCGGAATGAAAACTAGAGAGAATTTATTTCTCCTATTGGCGCATTAGTGCGCCAATAGGAGAAAGCTTGATAGGTGTTGAAATTTTAGGCTAGAGGGCATGTTGGTGAAAAGCTCCCATGAATTGCTCCCGCCTTTGCTCTGCACTAGCTAACTATACATGAGAAACCCAGAAAGAGAATTCCCATGTATAGCCAGATCCCTGCAACGTTACACGATTTGTCTATGTACCTATCGTGTGACCAACATCTTTTAAACAAGTCTTGGTGAATCTCGTTTTTAAGCTTTTTTTTCCTTAGATTTAAGCTTTTTTTGCTTTGAGAGCATAGGAGATGAAAGCTCAAATCTGAAGAAAAAAGCTTAAATCTGTCAAAAAAGGGGAAATTTGAGGGGAAATCTGAGAGATGTGCTCCACACGGTTTGTAAAACATTGCCGGGAAGTGTGTATAGCGAGCCCAGTGGTTTGAGAGCGTGTTTTTACCACTTCCCGGCAATGTTATACAAACCGTGTGGAGCACATCTCTCAGATTTCCCCTTAAATTTCCCCTTTTTTGATAGATTTAAGCTTTTTTCTTCAGATTTGAGCTTTCATCTCCTATGCTCTCAAGGCAAAAAAAAGCTTAAATCTAAGGAAAAAAAAGCTTAAAAACGAGATTCACCAAGACTTGTTTAAAAGATGTTGGTCACACGATACATAGACAAATCGTGTAACGTTGCAGGGATCTGGTTTTTACGCACACTTCAAACGAGCAAAAACGTAGCAACCCATGGGCCTACTGAGCTTTCCTTATGCAGGAACAGTTCTAGCGACGTTGCCATCGTTTCAGATTCGCTGCGAATAGTTGCTACTTGTCGATTTTTTCGCATTTCACATTTTATCTATCCCGCGTTCTTACTTTTTGGCCAAGTGTCAATTTTTGAACCGTATTTTTCTTGTTGTGTTTTTTCTTTTTTGCCAATGATTGTTTTTTATATGATTTTAATCGCCGTAATTTGTATGATTATAATTTTAATGGCATGTGCGGCGTCCCTAAGGGGACACCAATGGGAAATCCTCTGTCTCCATTCTTGTGTGAACTGTTTATGGCTCATTTGGAGGAGACTCTTGAAAATCAAGATTTATTACCCGAAAAATGGTGGAGATACGTCGATGACATTTTTTGTGTAGTAAACAAAGATTTTCTAGAAGAACTTCTAACATCCATAAACGGTTTGCATAAGAATATTAAATTCACTTGCGGAATAGAAGAAGACAGGAAATTACCTTTCCTGGATGTTCTGGTAAGGAGAGCTGATGGCCTATTCCAATTCGAAATCTACAGAAAGCCGACAAACACCATGAGGGTAATACCGAGCACCTCGAACCACTCGTTCTAGCATAAGATGGCGGCGTTCCATCACATGATCCATCGGATGAACTCCATTCCCCTATCAACTGAAGGAAGAGAAAAGGAACTTCAATATATTTCCCAAACGGCTAATAAAAATGGATACCAAAGTAGATCCATTCAAGCCATTATAAGGAAAAAAGAAAGATTGCTTCAACGGAAATCTTTCACTACTTTAACTCCTATTCAGAAGGAGTTTCAACGAAGGTCCATGGAGTTCAACAGTGTCAACGCAGTCGAATTGCGACACAAGTTGACAAAGTTTGATATTGAACTAGTGTTCACTAGCTCTAATAATCAACTGAAATCCATCTTAGGATCGACAAAAGATCCAGTGGAGCTCCTTCATAGATCTGGTGTGTACAAAATCAGTTGTTCCGACTGTGATAAGGTGTACATTGGACAAACCGAAAGGAAGTTGATTGATAGATTCGAGGAACACATGGCTATAGCTAGATCTGACTCAAAGAAGAAAATTCTTCCTTCACAGAATCCTAGATCTGCAGTAGCTTTACACATGTGTGAATCTGGTCACTCTATTGATCGAGGAAATGTCACGCTGATCCGGTCTTTGAATAGTAATTCGCTTAAATTGGATGTTGCTGAAAGCATTGAAATCTTAAATGAAAAATCAGTTCATCTCTTAAAAGGAGACACCGGACCAGGACACCCTTGGTTGTTCAAATTCTTAGGTAAAAAGAAATACAATAATTTACCTGACAATGCCCAAAAACGGGTAGAAAATAATTTAGCACTACCAGAAAACACCCAGAATATGGTAGGTAGACCCAAAAAAAAACAGACAACGGCACAACTGCCGAGCATTCCATTTTTGCTACCTAGTAGTAGCTTACCTAACCCGGACAATATAAGGGAGGGAAACGATACACATTCATCAATCGAAAACGTTCACTGAAGAAGGTAGTAAGTTGCTATCGAAATACTGGTATATGAACTTTTCATTTACCGTGGTTGATTTAAAAGGAATCTTTCGATCGCTTTGATTCAGATGAAAATCTCATGAATAACCATTTTGTTCACTTGAATTTATGTATGTAGCATCATTTTGCGCGAGAGCTCAATACTCTATGCCAATCTTGGCATCTTTGGCGCAATGCAGATCATAGCTCACTTTTGGCATAGAGTTAGCTCCGATCGGCATTACCTACCTACCTAAGGGTCCAGCGCCGATTAACCGGCGCATAGGGCTGAGATAAAAGATCTCCACTGCTGGCGATCCGGAGCCAGCGTCTTCACTTGCTGCCAGCCAAGGTTCTCGTCAACTGTGCGGATTTCAGCGGCTAGACTTCGCCGCCACGAGCTTTTGGGCCTGCCTCTTCTTCGATGCCCATCTGGATTCCAGTCAAGCGCCTCTCTGCAAATCTCGTTTTCATCTCTTCGCAGCGTGTGCCCAATCCATCTCCACTTACGTTCCCGAATCTCGATTCCTAGCTACATACATAAATTCAAGTGAACAAAATGGTTATTCATGAGATTTTCATCTGAATCAAAGCGATCGAAAGATTCCTTTTAAATCAACCACGGTAAATGAAAAGTTCATATACCAGTATTTCGATAGCAACTTACTACCTTCTTCAGTGAACGTTTTCGATTGATGAATGTAGCGATTCACAAAAACTTGCAGTTTTCGCGTCGTCACCGCATATGTGCACCAAGTTTCACACCCGTACAGCAATACGGATTTGACGTTTGAGTTGAAGATTCGGATCTTAGTTCGTAGAGCTATCTGGCGTGACCGCCAGATGTTTCGGAGACTCGCAAACGCAAATCGGGCTTTTCTGATCCGGGTTTCGATGTCCTTCTTGGTACAACCATCAGGCGTAATCTGGCCACCAAGATACTGGAAGCACTTCACTGTCTCAACCTGTTGTCCAGCTACCACGAAATTGGAACGATTTTCTGTATTGATTTCCATCGACTTGGTCTTTCCGACATTGATTTTGAGACCTGCTGCCTTGGAGCTTTCGGTGAGGTCGTCGAGTTTGCTCTGCATGTCTTGTTGTGTTTGGGCGAGCAAAATAATATCGTCTGCCAGGTCAAGGTCGTTCAGTTGCTCCATGGTTGAAGGATTCCACGGCAATCCTCGGTTTGGTCTACAGTCAATCGATCCAGTCAAGATCTCATCCATTACGATGAGAAAAAGCAGCGGTGACAAAATACATCCTTGTCTCACTCCAGCACTTACCGGGATTGGTTCGGACAAGACACCGTCGTACAAGACCTTGCACGAAAATGCCTCGTATTGTGCTTCGATGAGATGGACTAGTTTCTCTGGGACCCCTCGTCGTCTAAGAGCAGCCCAGATGTTTTCGTGGTTCAGTCGGTCAAATGCTTTTTCGAAATCAACGAACACCAGCAGAAGAGAGTCCTGGAATTCGTTGATTTGTTCCAGTATTATTCGTAGCGTTGTGATGTGGTCCACACATGATCGTCCGGATCGGAATCCAGCTTGTTGCCGTCCTTGCACCACTGAGGCGGCGAGAAATGTCATAAAGTAATCGGATATCTCCATTGGCGGCGGCTCTTTCTCCCTCTTCGGCTAGGGAGTTTGTCCAGGCTCTCTTGTCTCGTCTACAAGCTCGTTTAACTGCCTTTTCCAGCTCCGCATATCGTAAGCGGGCGGCTGCTTTGGCTGACCCGGTACATGCCTGCTCAATTCCGACTTTCGCCTTTCTCCGATCATCGATCATCCTCCAGGTTTCATCCGACATCCATTCACTTCGTCTTCCACAAACTTTACCGAGAGTACCATGGCTCGTCGTGATAAAGGCATTCTTGATTCCACACCACTGTTCTTCGACTGTTCCGTTTGTCGGTAGCTCTGAGGCTCGGTATTCAAGCTGTTCAACGTATGCCCTTTTCACCTCTGGATTCTCCAACCGGCGGACGTCGTATCGACACCCGACTTTCTCCTCGCGCCGTTGGACACGCGCAACTCTCAGTCGTATCTCACCAAGGACGAGGTGATGGTCAGATGCAATGTCTGCGCTTCGTTTGTTGCGGACATCAAGAAGGCTCCTTCTCCATTTTCGACTGATGCAGATGTGGTCAATTTGATTTTCTGTTCGGCCATCTCGGGATACCCAAGTGACCTTATGTGCTGGTCGATGGGGGAAGAGCGATCCACCGATCACCATGTTGTTGTTGCCACAAAATTCTACAAACAGCTCTCCGTTTTCGCTCATCTGTCCTAGACCATGGCGCCCCATGATGCGCTCAAAGTCCTGATTATCGGAGCCAATCTTTGCGTTGAAGTCGCCTAAGTGGATTTGAATGTCACCCTTCGGAATTCTCTCAACCACGCTGTTCAATTGACTGTAAAACTGCTCTTTCTCCTGCAAATCGGCAACGTCAGTTGGCGCATAACACTGGACCATTGTAAGGTTTCTAACCCGTGTTCTGAATCTGGCTACGATTATTCTTTCGTTTATCGGTTCCCATCTTATGAGGGCCGCATGGGCCTGCGGGCTTAACAGGAAACCAACTCCTCGTTCCCGAGTAGCATGTTCTCCTCGTATGCCAGAGTAGAGCAGTACTTGCCCGGACTGTGTCTTGTGTTCTCCAGTGTTAGGCCAACGGACTTCGCTCAGTCCCAATATCTCTAGCTTGAGGCGGCTAGCTTCTCTAGCAAGTTGAGCCAGCTTTCCTGGCTGGGCAAGGGTCAAAACATTCCAAGTTCCAATTCTAGTCCGTGTTTTCATGCTAAAAGTCGTTGCCAAAATTCCAATTCGGTAATTTCTTCTCTCAGTTTCTGTAACAATACAAGGTATCAGGAGCAGTAGGTTGTTAGCCTAAAGTCCCTATCCCGGGATGGGGCTGCCATCTTGGACTTAGCTGGCGGGAGCCGCATTTCATAA
This sequence comes from Uranotaenia lowii, assembly GCF_029784155.1. NCBI lineage: Eukaryota > Metazoa > Arthropoda > Insecta > Diptera > Culicidae > Uranotaenia > Uranotaenia lowii. Next base: position 198,603,375 of record NC_073693.1, read on the forward strand.
ATTCAGCCGCTTGCTGCAAGACAGACGCTGTTTGAGCCGCCCCTGACCTGGAGAACAGACGCTCGGTTGTTGTTGCACGCCGCCCCTGACCTGGGGAACAGACGCGTGCGGCCACCTTCTCAGTCTGCATGCGACCAAAGCATCCACCGGGGTTGGGTACCCGATCTCCGCTTAGGTTACTCGCACCCCAGCCGGCACCGCGGGGAGGTAGAGATAGGAGTTGTGAATAAGAGGTGATATGACCACTATGGGGTCTCGTGTTGCACATTATCCACCGTTTACCAGCCATACCAGCCGATCGGCATTGAAATTTTCCAATCTCTTCTTTGGGTGAAGTAGTTAACTTTTAATATTTAATATATTTTTTTACTGTAATAAAATGTACATTATAATTTGAAATGTTGTTCTTATATTGCAGGAATTTTCGTGGCCGCTTCGCTGTGGCCTTCCGGTGCCGATTGGGCGGATGAGATGGACTACAGTATTTACCCATTTGCGGCATCGAACGATCTGCTGTACACAAATGCCGCTCATCTGCTGTACGAGCTGCCCTGGTCCAATCCTAACTCGTCGATTGCAGTCCGATCTGAATCGCTCGAATGTTCCAACAAGTTCACGGCCATCTGTCGGCACGAGCATCTGTGTTTGGAAAATTTCCCTAGCGATGACACGATCTTCATCATTCTCGGGGTGACAAAATCAGTCAGCTTTGCCACCAATGGAACGTTGATTGTGGTGCTTTCCGGGCACGATATGCTCTTTTTATCAGGTAAGAGTGATGGCATATTATCGAGTAAACTTCTTCTTATGCACGATTCATTGCAGACCTCCCGGACAAATCGTACGTGATAACGGAGAATGAGATTAGTCTAATGCTACCAGAAAACAGATCTAACTTGTTGAGTGTACGCTATGGATCTAAGTTGCTGGCCAGTGATATATTGTCTGCAGGATCTGTATTTTTGGAGGTTGTGAAGTTGTTAAACCTTCCAGCAGATGGGGAATGTAAGAACAAAAGCGCAACAAGCTGCGACACGAATTTCAATGAAACACTAAGCAATTGGAAATATTACGCGCGACTGTCAGCGCAACATATCGTAACGGAATTGAAGCTGGACAGTTTTACCCAAATGATGACCTTCGAACTGCGACAGAAGTTTAGCTTGAACATAAACAGCTCCGAAGGTGTGATGGATCTCAGGCCGGTTGCTAGTTCTAATATGGTGACAAACGTCACTACAGTCTTTCAGCTGAACGAATTCAAAGATAAGGCGACTGGACCGTTGAAGCTGGGAAACATTTTCTACTGCAGTAAGGAGTTCGAAATACGGCATCCAGATTACACGAACTCTCATCGCCCGATCTACTACGGAAGTGAATATGTCGAAATGTTCTGGCAGATCAAGCAAGAACCGTGGGTAGCTGCTGGATTAACAGTTGCTTCGCTGGGAATCCTATTCTGTATGGCAATTTTGATATTCTTGATTGTTCGAGTCTGCATGGAAGACGTACTGGAGGGCAATCCTCTGAGCAGTATCCTGCTGTTGATCGGTTTAATTGTACAGTTTGCATCGTTTATACCCTTCAGTTTGGAATACACTGGATACATGCCAGATCTTCTACACAAATCGGATGCCATCTACACCTGGAATACTCTTTGCACTATTAAAATCTTTCTGGTATCGATATGCTACTGTATAACGTTTTCTCTGTTGCTATGTCGTGCCATAATGTTAGCGTCAATTGGAAGCGAGGGTGGCTTTCTTTCACATGTCAATGGCTATCTGCAAAGTGTGATTTGTGGCTTCAGCACCTTGGTTCAACTCGGCTTATCGACTCAACTGGTAATAATGCTGCACGCTAATGCTCACAACATTTCCTGCAATGAGATCTACTACGGAAACTGGTTCTGGGCTGTCATTTCCTACGATGGCATCCTTTTGGCGGGGCTGATCTTCCTTTCGCCGTTCATATTCCGTTCCCAAAGAAACTACCGGGAGGGTGTTCTACTCGTGACCGGTTCCGTCCTGTGCCTTATCATCTGGACCACCTGGATTCCGCTGTGCATGTTCGGCTACGAATGGCGGGAAGCTGCCGTCTCCCTCGGGATGGTTGCCACGGCGCTGGCTGTGCTAGTTGGCGTCATGATCCCGAGATGCTTCCTGATGGTGAGAAGCATAGCTCGGTCGGATCTAGTTCAAGCTCTTCCTTCGCTCACCTCACTGGCCTTTGCTCAAACTAATCAATACGTTTCAGAACAGGTGAGTCAACTATTTACTCAATAATACAGTATAACTGTAATGTTTCTTAGTTTGATTCCTAAAATCATTTAGGTAGTTTGTGGTGTACTCAAACTCTCCATAAAAGAACAATAGAGACTAATTGTAAAATAACTCCTTCTTCTTCCAGAGTGTTTACGAGTGTGTCAATCCGGCAATGCGTCAGCCCCGATCGACAACAACGGAAACGTTTATGGATCCGGATCTGGACGATCCCTACATGGCAACAAGCGAAATTCCGACGCTGCCACTGCGAGGTGGTAATCAACACAACCGGTACCACCAGACGCAGGAAACGCCGACGGCTAACGGATCGAGCCGGTTCTACGGGATCAGCAACCCCTACAGCTGCTCCGACTCGCTCACTTCCGAACTGTCGCCCAACAAAATAACACGGTTCTGATGGCAACAACACTCGGCTGAGAACGCCCCTCCTATTTATTGTACACAAGTTCCATCCACAAGATCATTCCAAAGATATTAGCATTAAGAGTATGTGTTGTACTTACTTTATGTCCGCGTTACCATACGATGACCTTTTTGTTCTAGTCAACGACAATTGTGTAAACGTTTCGTATGGGTGAATAATTATTTTCAATTTTTATGTGTATGTATATTTTATTGAAGTCTTGAAATGGAATAAACTCGATCTTTAAATGAAATAAAATTGTTACTACATCAATTCAAAATATCACGTTGCACCAACAGAGAATATTCTCAAGTTTGATAACTGGATCTCGAATGAGGAACTACATCGCCGGTGTCATCAAAAGGCGCTAGAAATCGAGATTTGGGAACGTAAGTGGAGATGGATTTGGCACACGTTGCGAAGAGATGAAAACGAGCTTTGCAGAGAGGCGCTTGACTGGAATCCAGATGGGCATCGAAGAAGAGGCAGGCCCTGAAGCTCGTGGCGGCGTACTCTAGCCGGCGAAATCCGCACAGTTTACAAGAACCTTGGCTGGCAGGAAGTGAAGCAGCTGGCTCTGGATCGCCAGCAGTGGAGATCTTTTATCTCAGCCCTATGTGTCGGTCAATCGGCGCCGGACCCTTAGGTAGGTTGGTAGGTTCGACACGATCGACCATTCCATACTACTGAACAAATTGGATGCCTACGGAATCAGAGGTATTGCCAATTCCATCCTCGCTGACTATCTCGTGAATAGGAAGCAGTATGTACAAATTAATCAAGCGACTAGTGATCTTGGATACCTTCCCGTTAGAGTTCCCCAAGGCAGCAACCTGGGACCCTTGCTGTTCATCTTGTATGTGAACGATATCCATAGGCTGCATTCGCACGGCAAACCAAGACTTTTCGCTGGCGATAACTCCTTGTCCTACGAGAACTGCGATGTAAGGATAGTTGTAGCTCAGATGTCAGAAGATCTTAAAACTCTTCAAGAATACTTCAATGCTAATCTACTCTCGCTCAACCTGTCAAAATATGTCATCTTCCGATTTACTTACCGGCAGCCCGAATCTCAAAACCAGCTCCCAGTTGGCTCTACAGTCATTGAACAAGTCAAATCGTTCAAGTATCTAGGACTTATATTCGATGAAGTAGTAAGATTGGACAAGCATGTAGACCGCCTACGAATAGAACTCAGTGCTATACACAGCATGATATGGAAGCTATCCAGATTCGTACCCACTAAACATCTGACACATCTATACCATGCATTTGTGCAGTCTAACTTGCAATACATGGTCTCCGTTTGGGGAGCTGCGAGAAAACGAGACATTAAACCTCTCCAAGCTTTGCAAAACCGTTGTCTCAAAGTAGTGTTCAAGAAACCCAGACTTTTCCCAACGATGAACCTTTTTGAAGCAGCCTCGGTATCAGTTTTGCCAATAAATAGCTGCCTTAAAAGACCTGCAAAGCTACACCGTCATCAACAAGTTCAGCGCCAGCAACAGAATCATCGATTTCATACAAGGTCCAGAGGAAATCTAACTCTGAGAAGAGCAAACACTGAAAAAAATGAAGAGATCCCCCACATATTTTAGTAAAATCAAATATAACAATCTGCCTCCACAATTTGAAACTCATCAGTAACAAACAAAGTTTCAAGCAGCAATAAAAAATCCATATTAAAGCCAACTTAAAAAACTATTTAACATAAGTGAAAGCAAAATAAACTAGATCGTTGAGCCTGCAGTAGAACAGTTCATCAAAGCCAAAGCCTCCCTTACTGAGATTAATCTCACTGGAGGCTTGAAAGAGAAGACAAGTTCCTCACTTCAGACACATCCGCCACTAATTGCACCGTATCATTTTTTTCCTCTCCACCAGCCACCGCCACCACATAACCACCTTCACAAAACCACCGCCCATCTCATGAACTGTCAATGTTTCCTGAATTTTTTAGGCCCAAATGGTTAAGAAGTATAAGGAGCCACTCTAGAATGCTCACGAAGTTCAAACCAAGCATCGATATGGGACCCTTGATCTCAAATATGGGTAAAAGGGCTTTGGTTTTTGCAAATAACAAATAACCGGCGCATAGGGCCGTGGTAAAAGACCTCCACTGTTGACGATCCGGAGCCAGCATCTTCACCTGGTCCCAGTCAAGATTCTCGTCGACAGTTCGGATTTCAGCGGCTAGACTTCGCCGCCACGAGTTTCTGGGCCTTCCTCTTCTTCGATGACCCTCTGGATTCCAATCAAGCGCCTCTCTGAAAATCTCGTTTTCATCCTTTCGCAGCGTGTGCCCAATCCATCTCCACTTACGTTCCCGAATCTCGATTTCTAGCGCCCTTTGATGACACCGACGATGTAGTTCCTCATTCGAGATCCAGTTGCCAGGCCACCAAGCGCGGATGACATTCCGCAGGCAGCGGTTTACAAATACTTGCAGTTTTCGCGTCGTCACCGCATATGTGCACCAAGTTTCGCACCCGTACAGCAATACGGATTTGACGTTTGAGTTGAAGATTCGGATTTTTGTTCGTAGAGAGATCTGGCGTGACCGCCAGATGTTTCGGAGACTCGCAAACGCAAATCGGGCCTTTCTGATCCGGGTTTCGATGTTCTGGTACCATCATCAGGCGTTATCTGGCTACCAAGATACTGGAAGCACTCCGCTGTCTCAACTTGTTGTCCAGCTACCATGAAACTGGAGGGATTTCCTGTGTTGATCTCCATCGACTTGGTCTTTCCGACATTGACTTTGAGACCTGCTGCCTTGGAACTTAGAACTTTCGGTGAGGTCGTCGAGTTTGCTCTGCATATCCGGTTGCGTTTGGGCGAGCAAAACAATATCGTCAGCCAGGTCAAGGTCGTTCAGATGCTCCATTGTTGAAGGATTCCACGGCAATCCTCGGTTCGCTGCACAGTCGATCGATCCAGTCAGAATCTCATCCATTACGATTAGAAAAAGTAGCGGTGATAGAATACATCCTTGTCTCACTCCAGCAGTTACCGGGATTGGTTCGGACAAGACACCATCGTGCAAGACCTTGCACGAAAATGCCTCGTATTGTGCTTCGATGAGATGGACTAGTTTTTCTGGGAACCCCCGTCGCCTTAGAGCCGCCCAGATATTTTCATGGTTAAGTCGGTCGAATGCTTTTTCGAAATCAACGAACACCAGCAGAAGAGAGTCCTAGAATTCGTTGATTTGTTCCAGTATGATTCGTAGCGTTGTGATGTGGTCCACACATGATCGTCCGGATCGGAATCCAGTTTGTTGCCGTCGGAGTGTAGCGTCGATTTTCTCCTGGATCCTGTTCAGGATCATCTTGCAGAGTACTTTGAGGGTTGTACAGATCAACGTTATGCCTCGCCAGTTACCGCACTCTGTCAGGTCTCCTTTCTTCGGGACCTTTACGAGAATACCCTGCATCCAGTCGGCCGGGAATGTTGCAGTATCCCAGATGTCAGCGAAAAGACGGTGCAACATTTGTGCTGACAGGGCAGGGTCGGCTTTCAGCATTTCAGCAGGGATGCAGTCGATCCCAGGTGCTCTGTTGGATTTCATGTTTTTGATTGCCGCTTCTATTTCAGCCAGCGAGGGCGCTTCCGAGTTGACGCCATTAATGCGACTTACTGTGGGCGCCTCGAGCTGCGGGTTCTGTTGGCCATCGCTATTCGTGACTCGGAAGAGTTGTTCGAAGTGCTCAGTCCATCGTTTGAGCTGATCTGTTCGATCGGTCAATAACTGACCTGCTCGGTCTTTCAGCGGCATTCTTGCATTAGTCCTTGCACCACTGAGGCGGCGAGAAATGTCATAAAGTAATCGGATATCTCCATTGGCGGAGGCTTTTTCTCCCTCTTCGGCTAGGGAGTTTGTCCAGGCTCTCTTGTCTCGTCTACAAGCTCGTTTAACCCATTCGAGACAGAGGGCTTTTCACGACATTCGTACTCATAGTACTTTACTCTTAGATAACTTTTACGTCGTTTGATTTTCATCAATATATCATTAATATATAAAAAAACAGACCCATATGCTAAATCAGGAACAAATAGGTTTTAATTGGGTACGCGGATACATTTTCCTCATATGTCCATAATTTAAAAAAAACCCATATATGTTAACATTAGGAACAATTAGTGCCACATTAGGAACATCGAACCAATTTCAAAAACATGACATTTTTCGTAAATTAAAGCATGAAATGATTATTTTAAAAATGAACAAAGTTCAGAAAAACTTGAACTTATTTGCCTAAAAACCTAAAATGTTTATAAAAGAAATCAGCAGTAAACTTCATAGTCGTTTCTATGAATGAAATTATTTGTAGAGTTAGCCGCTTCAAAACTGTATTTCTTTCTTTATTGAATAGCAAAGTTTGATTTTTCAAGTCCAATGCATGATATTTATTGAAACTGTTGAAACATAATCGTTACAAAAACTCACCTACAGAAATATTTTATAGGGCTTTAAAATCCAACAGCGTTCCTCCAATAGGATACAACATGAAAGCCTTCGGCTCATACTCGATGGGCAGCTTCATTTTTGGATTGACCGAAAGCTCGAACTTGTCAATAATTTCGGCAATACCTCGCTTGGCCTGAGCCAGGGCGAATCTCATTCCGACGCACATCCGAGGACCATCACCGAAAGGCAGATAGACTCCGCGTTCCCTGTACGGTTTGGTTCCACCATTTTCCGGCGCAAAGCGTTCCGGCTTGAACTTTTCCGGTTCGTCGTAATACTGCGGATCGAAATGAACAAAGTATGGTACAACAACACATGTTCCAGCCTTAACCCGGATTCGTTTGTCCTTTGGCCCTACGAGTTCCACGTCTTCGGTACAACGCTTCGATAGAACTGGGATTACCACGTGCAAACGAAGGGATTCACTGAACACCTGCTCCAGGTAAGGCATTTCGTTTATATTTTCGTACGTTAGACCTCCTTTATTAGCTTGGTAGCTACGAATTTCCTCTCGCAGTTTCTTCTGAGCTGCAGGATGGGCTGCCAAATCGAACAGACAGTATGTGATCACCGAACTAGATGTCTCGAATCCATCGGCGAAAAACGAAACTCCGTGTCCAGCAATATCAATTTCCGAAATCTCCTTTTTCTGTTCTAGCGTCAGCAAATGATCCAGATAATCATTTCGAACGATGTTGTTTGTCTTGCGGTGGCGAATAGCGTCTTTCATGATTCTGATGAAGAAATCTTCCACATCTCGTGGGATGAAAGTGAACTTGTGGAAGTTTCTGATCGAAGGGAAGAAAGTTGTCAATGCCATAATAACAGTGGCCGTGAAGTTGAAATCCATAATACGACGTCCCATTTCACGAATTTCCGGTTTGTCCTTGCTGAACGACTGGGCATCAATGGCGAACACGCAGTTGGATACCACATCCGTAGTGTATTTTGACATCAGCTAAAAGAAGAAATGAGAATATGTACTTCAGTTTTGAATTTTTGTGAAATTTCAATTTCAAATTGTGAGCTTTCCATTCCAGAGTTTTGGTCAGATTCAGTCTAATTTACAAAATTCCTGATAATATTATTGGAATTTTAGGAAGATTACCTCTTTTACATCGAAAGTGGATCCCTCGTTCTTTATCGTTTTTCTGATGTATTCGCTCATGCGAACGCACACTTCATCCATCAGAAAAGATAGGGCCTTGATCTAGAAGCCAAAAAATAAAATAAAATAAACATATTTCAAGTAGGTACTTGGAAACTTTCTTGTCCACTCATTCGCTTACCCTGTTGTTGGTAAATGCCGGGGTAATTTCGGCTCGGCGAGTTTTCCATTTTTCACCGGACAGAGAAAACGGATTGCGTGCAAAGAGGGGATCGGATTTTTCATCAACCAAATCGGAGAAATCGTTGGCCGAAAACTGCCGGAAGCTTTTCACCAGCACCTCCTTGATCAGGGTTGGATCCCGCACCATCAGCTGGGGACTGCGCACGTTGTAATAGCCAATCACTGGCTCGTCTTTAAAATCACTGGAACAAGAGAGACACAGATAATCATAATAATCACCACGTTAGAGCTAGACTGAACTAAGTGAACTTTCTTTTTAATCCTCTAAAATGTATTCTTCAGTAATTTAAGAAACTAACAACTTAAGATTAACAAATTGAGACAAATCATTCCTTTTGTAAACTTATTCGAGCCGCAAGTTTTGAGTAAGTATGATCCCCTTTCCCAAACACACGATCGATCCGTATAATCATTTGTTAAGTTCACTTATTTACTACTTTTTAAAAGATAAATTGCATCACTAAAAGTTCTTTGAAATTAATAAAAACATGGATTCTTAAAACTGAAAAAAAAACTGTAATAAACTGTCTGATAGGGGAGAAGCTCTTTAGCTATATCTCGAAACTGGAATGTCTTACAAAGATCAAATGTTCTAGAAAAATGTGCCAAAATGAGCAAAATAACAATGCTTGTAGATTAAAAATTTTTAACAAAATAATTGTTTGAGTAATTGAACTTTGTTTGAAAAATTTCACAAAATGTAACTTGAAGATCTTCTTTCATCACTTTAAAATGTTCCTTACATGGGAAAATTATGAAAAAAACATTTGTTCCAATGTATCAATCGTTCGAGCGTAAAATGAACTTCATAATGCCATATTTTCAAAGCAATGGAAAACTCTCAACTTTTTTCAGAAAAAGTTTTCTAAAGTGTTGATTATGGGTACAATTGATCCCCTAGAGTTGGGTACAATTGATCATCCTTCCAAACGGCATATTCTTCTTCTGAATTGATCGTTATGATTGCTGATCACGAAATTAGTAATATTTATCCAAAAACTATTATTTATCAAACAATTGTCTGGAGAAAGACCAAAAATAATTAATTTTCTCTAAATTATAAAAAATAGCGCCTTTAAGTATGCAATGTTTTTAGCGTTGAGACAAAGTTATAGAATTTTCTTCTTATGTCTGCTATAAATTGTGAAATGAGAACAAACATGACCAAAATAGTAAATTAACTTTCTATCTCGGGGTTTTGTTTGATTTTTATACAAGGATTAGGGCTTCCTGAATAAAAGATCAAGTCTCCTTCAATAGGGGATCAAATCTCCCCTAACTTCAGAAAAATCGCAATTTTTTTACTCCCACGAAAATGCTTCTAGTTAATCAACGGGTTCAAGTATCGTTCTAATTTTTGGAACATAGAAACTTGAAGTTACAAGCTGTCAGAAAATGTCAAAGACGGCGAGTTGCTAAATTTTTCCAAAAAGATATGGTGAAAATAAGAAAAGGGGATCATGTATCCCCACTCTTCCCTTTTGTTTTTTATCTTGAAATCACCATGCGATTAAAGAAAGGATGATTTTAAAATAAATATTTATATTATGAAAGGGAATGGAAATATTTTGGAATTACTTCTTGTTAATTTAAAAACATATTTTTATTACATGACCTTGTGAATGAAATTTAAAATTTAAATATACCTATGATGAGTGATGTTTCGAGCTTAGGAGAAAATTCACAGTATGGATTCGAAAATTATTTTCAAGGAACTTCATTCAACAAGAATAAACCTTCATTCATGTTCAAAAAATGGAATCTAGGTGTCTATTTAACTTTAGCAAACGCTAGCATAACCCTTAGTTGAATCAAATTTTTCCTTTATATAGGTATAGTTTTAGAGTTATTTTTATGCCCATTCTATGATAATTTTAGTATTTAAAAAAAAACGGACATTTTCTATCAGAAAGCCTTTATAAACAAATGACTAAAAACCCTTTCAAATGGTTAAGTTTGAATAAAAAAAAGAACATAAGAACAGTGAGAGTACCTTGGAAGTTGCATGAAGGTAAAATTTCATTTGTTTTTGAGGTCAAAAAATATTGAGAAATGTTTATAATTTTTGCTTCTAAATGTATGCAACAACATTGTCCATCTTTTGAGTATATTTGTCTTTGAAAGAAAACGTTGAAATATTTAATTGAGTTCAAACTAAAAATTACTGTTATTGATGTTTTAAGCCCTCTGTTGTTGATAGTGATACAGAATATTTAAATAATTGCAGTTACTTAAAAACCCCTCGTATATTATAACATCACACCTTTTTTGACATTCATGAATTATCAAACAAATTGAATTGTATAACAGTGAATTACAAACGGAAATGAACAAGAAAATAAATGAGCTCTCTTCTTCATCAACCACCGAACCAAACGGACCTATTCCCTCGAAAGAGAAAATCTCCCCAAAGGGTAGTAGCCCTCTGTATTCCCTCGTGTCGCGAAACCGACTACAAGTATTAACATATGGTGCCGAAACCCGGGACCCGTCTCGCCGGAATAAGTTTATCGCAAGTCCGTTTGGTTAGAGTGCTGTAAGTGCCAAATTTTACGCTCGTTTTGACGTTGGTGAGACAGTCCATTGTTCTCGGAGCCACGCCGGCTCGAGTCTGTCGTTAACCTAATTTGGAAGAAGCTATATCGAGGCAACGGATATTCGGAAGAATTATCTGAAGAACGAATCGATTTTGAAAATATGTATGTCGATCTCAAGGCCTCACTTTTAGATAAACTTCCTGGTTCACCTGCAACAATCGAAACTTCTCGCAATATTTCAAGTCACTCAGTGGCTCAAGCTATTCGTTTGCCCGAAATCAAAATTCCTGAATTCGATGGGAATCCGGATGATTGGATTGAATTTCGGGATTTATTCAAATCTCTCGTTCACAATAATGGACATTTAACTTCTGTACAAAAACTACATTCTTCTTCTTCTTCTTCTTTTACCAACATAGCCAAAACGTGTAAGCATCCTGGAAAATGAAAAGACTTGCGTCCTTCATTTTTCTTTTCAACGTTATCTCTGTTACATAAAACATGCATTGCAGAGATAACTACGGCCAGGCCAACCATGTGGTAATTACCGCAAAAGATTCTGGATCAAGGGGAGGAATAAAGCGTGGAGTTCCCTACCAAACGCTTCATATGGATTATTAAAATACCTACAGCATAATTTGAAAATAGCTACACTAATTTAATGACAATGTGTATTAGGAAAATAACGTTTAATATAATATTTAATATAATAGAAATGGTTTGATCTCACCAAATAAGTCTTGGAAGTTTTCGACAGAAAACTTTTCCTCTAGTCCGGAGCAGCTGACTTTAAAATTCTCTCCGAACGCCCTCAACCAGGATTCAGCATGCCGAAACAAAGTACGAACCACTCCGGAAACAACCACCAGTCACTTAATCTGTCATTTTCCAATGTTTAATTTTAAAATTTCTAGTTTTATTGTAATTTAATAAAAAAAAAATTATGGACGAAAACAAAAACGCGTGCGATGCCCAAAAATCATGGCTTACTCCTCCTTAACTTCTGTACAAAAACTACATTATTTAAAGGCGGCAGTAAAAGGTGAAGCACATCGCATAATCGCATCATTAGAAGTGTCTTCAGAAAACTATAATATCGGTTGGAACATAATTGAGCAACGTTATAACAATCCTCATCTGTTAATTAAAAGACACATAGCATTATTCGCATTACCTTGTCTTAAACGCGAATCCTCCTCAGGGCTAGCTGAACTGGTTGACCAGTTTGATCGACATGTGAATATTTTAAATCAACCCGAGACTCCCGAACAGCATTGGAATTCCTTGTTGGTCGAAAGTCTCAGTCGTCGTTTAGATACAGTTACCTTAAGAAATGATTTTTTCTGTTGAATTAAAAAAAATCGTGGTGGTTGTAATAACATTCCATTAGTTTATTTCCATCAAATAGGGAATATTTGGACTACACTTTTGGACTCCGAATTTGAGAAGCAACCACCCCCTTCCATCAAATTATCCGCCAGGGACTGATAAGCACTTTGTAGTCGGCAAAGGTCGAGCGAATTTGGTAAGTTATTCAGTTTGTTCTGGATGGTTCATCTTGCTGATATTTTTTTTTTTTTTTTGGGAAAGTTATTAAGCTTTTATTCTTTGAGTTTTTTTTTAAGTTTTTTTTTTCTACTTTATTTGATTAACGATAAGTGTCGATTGCAGTGCAAGCCTGTTGGCGTTGATTGCACCTTATAGAAGAGGTACTTCATTAACTAATTGAATTGGATGGCTTAAATTTTGCTTCCAAGTTAACAATATTCTGAATGAACAGCGTGAAACTTTATTGTTCACATTGGGTGGACCGGTTGTTTTCGACGAATTGATATTGCTTTATCCTTATGGTCGCTAAGAAAATTCTGAGTATGATGATTGATAGGTTGAAGCAGAGGTTTGACAAAATGGAAAGTTCACGCATTCTGAGATTCAGATTCACCACCAGTGTTCAAGAACCGAATGAAACATTGGAGGATTTCATCTTGTCATTGAAAATGCAAGCCGAATTTTGCAATTGCGGTGAAGCTAAATCCAGCATTAGCCGGATTAGAGATGTTAATCTGCGTCAGCATTTATTGATAAAGCAGAATCTCACTCAGAAAATGGAGGAAAACTAGGTTGCTACTTGAGAAATGGCAAAAATTAATGCATTTGCAATGGGTGGACAGGGTCCAACCAGTGGTATTGGTCGTTATGGGCAGGTAGCTAACCTAAGAGATAAGGTTAAAACGAGGTTGGGCACCAAAGTAGCAATAAGAGAACATCCGTATGAAGCTCGGATTTATCATCACCACCGCGAAAACTTCGACAGTAGACAACTGAGACGATATACAGAGGCGATCCCTAAAACCACTGGAAATTCATCGTACCAGGAAGACCGGAAGAGGAAACCAGATTATAAAAACACGATTTGCGATTTTTGCTAAATTAAAGGTCATCCGAAAAGGAAGAGTTTCAAGTTTGCAAATTTGAGAAATAAGCGGTTAATTTCGTGGACAATCTAAACTCAAGCTGCGAGAAGGATTTAAGCGAATCATTCAATCGTATGCAGCCATGGGTTTCAGATTCGGATAGCGATGTTAATGGTACATGTAGTTTTCAATGCACGCACTTGCCTTCAATCAACGATATCCATGTTTAATTTCGGTTTAAATCGAAGGCAAATTAATTCAAATGGAGGTCGATTGTGGTTCTTCTGTTACGGCGATGGGTATCAACCCTTTTTAATTTTTTTTTAACTAAAACCAACTGATGAAAATCTAATAGTGGTAAATAATTCCAACTCACAGTTTCATTCCACTTTTAGGCAGAAATTGATTAGATTTTTTTTCTGACTGGAGTGTGTTTAACTAGGATTTTTCCTCTCAATTTTTGGGTTATGAAGCTGAACTTGATATCTACGATGAAAAACCGATTATGACGTACCTTACCGACTAAGGGATAAAATATCTGAGTGCTTAGATAATCTACAAAAGCAAAATGTTATAACTCCAATAAAAACCAGCAAATGGGCTTCTCCGATTGTTAATGTTATGAAAAAAAAGACAATATCAGACTTGTGATAGATTGTGAGGTGTCTATCAATAGGGGAGAGTGGGGATACTTGATCCCCTTTTCTTATTTTCACCATATCTTTTTGGAAAAAAATAGCAACTCGCCGTCTTTGACATTTTTTGACAGCTTGTAACTTCAAGTTTCTATGCTCCAAAAATTAGAACGATACTTGAACCCGTTGATGAACTAGAAGCATTTTCGTGGGAGTAAAAAAATTGCGATTTTTCTGAAGTTAGGGGAGACTTGATCCCCTATTGAAGGAGACTCAATCTTTTATTCAGGAAGCCCTAATCCTTGTATAAAAATCAAACAAAACCCCAAGATAGAATGTTAATTGACTATTTTGGTCATGTTTGTTCTCATTTCACAATTTATAGCAGACATAACAAGAAAATTCTATAACTTTGTCTCAACGCTAATTACATTGCGTACTTAAAGGCGCTATTTTTTTTATAATCAAAAAAAATAAATTATTTTTGCTATTTTCTTCAGACAATTGTTTGATAAATATTATTTTTTGAATAAATATTAGTAATTTCGTAATCAGCAATCATAACGATCAATTCAGAAGAAGAATATGTCGTTTGGAAGGGGGATCAATTGTAACCCAACTCTAGGGATCAATTGTACCCATAATCAACATTTTAGAAAACATTTTCTAAAAAAAGTTGAGAGTTTTCCATTGCTTTGAAAAAATGGCATTTTGAAGTTCATTTAACGCTCGAACGATTGATACATTGGAAGTTCCAATTTGGAACAAGTATTTTTTTCATAATTTTCCCATGTAGGGAACATTTTAAAGTGATGCAAAAAGATCTTCAAGTTACATTTTGTGAAATTTTTCAAACAAAGTTCAATTACTCAAACAATTATTTTGTTTAAAAAAATTTAAACTACAAGCATTGTTGTTTTGCTCATTTTGGCACATTTTTCTAGAACATTTGATCTTTGTAAGACATTCCAGTTTCGAGATACAGCTAAGGAATCAAGTATCCCCAGGGATCAAGTATCCTCATTCTCCCCTAAGGTTCTGATTCCAAATAGTTACCACTTCCAATTGCTCAAGACCTTTTTGCTAAGTTGTCAGGTTGCAATATTTATTTTTTGTTCTCTGGATCAACTGTCACTGTCGCAAAGTTCCAGAAAATATGAGGTCACACGGTGTATTTCGTAGAAGGACTTTAAGAAAAAAAATACAGTAACGGCAGAAAGTAGAGCTTCCCAGTTCATTTCCACCAAAAATTAAAATATTTGGTCGGTGATCCTCCATACAAATTTTTTTTTGAAAATTTTCCGTTAGAAATCTTTAAAAAATATACATATAATTTAAGTGTTTCTTTAATTTCAGAGGTGCTTATTCTCTAAGTTCTTGCTTTCAATATTTTTAAATTGAACTGGTAGCACAGCAATCATATCAAATACTTTGGACAGATTTCGAAATTATTTCAAACTAGTTACAGAGCTATTAAAACGAAGAAAATTGCATAAAAATATCTTCTAATCCTAAAATTTAAAAATCAGCTGGCAAATTCTATCAGCAGTCTGAGAGGGTAAAATTATCTGAAATTCTTAGAATTATCTGGAATAATTTTAAACCATTTGAATTTTTTATCTTTAAATATTCTGATTGTGCAAACACTGGAGGGTATTTTATTAAAAAAGCTCAATGATTAAGAAAATCCATTAATACTAGAAACCGCTATTACTTTTTTGTGACAACGCTCATCGTGATGCGATCTGGAGTAGAAACGTTTGTCTTAATTTAAGCTTTTTAAAAATTAAGCAAATCAATATTCAAAAGTAAACGATCCGTTAAAAACAATTTTTATATTTCGCCTGAGTCAAATGTCTTAAAATCCCATTCGCACTTCAGACTCAATGCAATTCACAACAGTTTAATCTTGCTTATATTTTGAATGTTACTTTCATTTGATAAAATGATCATTATAAACCCGGAGTGTTTTATGAAACGTTTTATTTCTATTATTAAGCAGAATTCTAGTAATCCTCCTGTACACTGCGATTCTCCAATTTTATTCAAAGAGCAAGCACTACTTTTAAGGTGAAATGATCCTAGCTTCTACAGTTTTCAACCCACTATATTATCATGCTAATTTCTTAAATTCTTTGTTTTGAATTAAATTTTAAAGTTTTTTGGATTTTTTTTTAAATCAATAGTCAAAACAGTAATAAATTTGAAATTATTCAAAAAAAATGCATTTCTATCTTATTGTCGATCTTAAATTTAAAAAAATCAATAGTATTGTTGGCAAAAAAGAATTGCAAATAATCGATAACACACTAGCCTGAAACGCGTAAGATTCATCATGTTTTGTTCCTCCCATTCTCATTTCAGTTATTCTACTGAATACTGCAGTTCTTCTTTATTATTTATTAGAACATTAATGGAGCATTAACAGTAGAAAATCATAATGTCTACAATTTTCTACCAGTTGTGATAAAAAGCTCTAGAAATCATAAGTTTGAATTAATCATAGAAATCCATTAACACTGAAAAAAAATTGTAAGCAAAAATTTGGTCTGAAACCGTCGATGAAATTGAAACTTCTCCAAAAAAAAAAAGTTTTTCATCCTTAATTTAATTCAAAAATATCATCAGTATTCAAATTCTTACCCAAAAATGAAGTTCAGATGAATGATAGAAAATTTATTCACCTTTAATATGAGTAAAAGTAATTTGAAATTGACTTAATTTTAACTAAATTTTATATTATAAATTCTGTTGAAAACTGGTCTGCAGAGATTTGTTTGAATTTTAATCTGAGGTAAAAGAAATTGAAAAATAAGCAAGTGGTATCATCAAAAAATTTGCATAAAAAATGAACCATTAAAAATGCATCTGAGCATACAAATAATGTGGAATTAATTTAAAGAACAAGTTTTAAAAAAGACATTTTTTAAATATTTCGTTGGAAAGCAGTCAAAGAATGCTGGACTGTTGTTATTCATGTAACTTTAAATTACATTAAACCAGAATTAGATTTCCAAGATATACACATATGAATGTAAATATAAGTAACTTTTGGGCAACACCAATTATAACAAAGATTTTCCAAATAATTAATTTCAAAAAAATAATTCATATAAAATAAGTTTTTCAATCCAAATCACTAATCTTTCAAGGCTTTAAAATCTTTTTTATGTTTCAGAATGCCATCATTTTGAATAAAAATTTAAAAATTTAATTTTTAAAGATAAACATTGCAATTCCATTGCACTGGAATAATTTTTCAGATTGATTTTTCATAAATATAGACTATACCCAAGCAACCAAAAGTCTCATATCTACTTAAACTCGTGCCTCCAAAGTTCGAATTTCGCTGAACAAAGGTTTCAAAGGGATTTGGTACCAAATTTTCTCGAATGTGAGCATAAAAGTTATAAAAGGTTCCTCAAAAAGCCTCTGTGGACTTCAGGTTCCAAGAAGTTTCTCAAATAACCTTTTTGTGACATGTCAATCGCACCCACACAGTATAAAAGTTACAAATTAGGTCTCAAATAGCATTCTGTGAACTTCAAGTTCCAATAAGTTCTTCAAATAGCCTTTTTTGTGACATGTCAATCGCATTAATCAGAATAAAAGTTACAAATTGGGTCTCAAATAGCCTTCTATGGACTCGAAGTTCCAAAAAGTTCCTCAACAGCCTTTTTGAGACATGTCCGCCATTTCATGAATATAAAATGTGAACGAACATCACAAAAGGGCATATAATAAATAAATCATTTTTTGTAGGTTGGAAATTGTTGAAATGAATAATTTTTATTGAAACTTCAACTCAGAACAACTTAAAGCTAACTCGCAAATGATTGTTTTTGAAAAGAGTTAATATGTTGACTTTTTAAAATTTTGTCCAACTGTATTTACTTACCACGAGTTTATCACACATTGAAAGGCAGTTGAAGCAATTCATTAATTAAATATCAAGATAAACTCAAGAATTTGTATATTTTTTAGCTTAACAGTTATAAACATGGAATTCCATTTTTTTTAAACCGATATTATTTTAACGGATGATTGATTTATACGCCGTTTCGTAATGTTTCTTAGTCATAATCAACATGCGTCTTTGCTGCTGGCTGCTGGCTGCCCTTGCGGGTATTCTAGGAAGCTAATAACCACTTCGAATTTTAGCTGCCAGCATCTTCTAGGCGTGGCGTCGTGGCAGCGTGATTGGCTATCATCTCAGAGGATCGGGTTCAAATCTGGTATGTACCAGGACTATTTTTTTCCATTAGGTTGTTGATTGCTTGAGTAAGCGAATAATTGTGAGCAGAACTGGCGTGCGGTGCCGGCTTGTATCAAACAAAGTCAAAAACAAAGCAATTAAGTAAGATCAATTGAGGGAGGTGATGGGAGGAATAAAGATGGATGCCGAGAAACCGACAGCACCTCATGGGCTGGGGGTGACCAAAGTAAGAGAGGAGAGAAGAATAATTTTTTTTGTTTTTGCTGATTAAACGTTTACTTGTGGGCTGAATAGAAGGCCGTTCAAATCTGTAATGGAACTTCAAAGTTTCAATAAGAACTTAAATTTTAGGCTGAATAAAACGAACTTCAGCACATTGATTATGGTGATTAAGCTGTGTTCGACCTTTTTAACGAGACTTTTGGTTGCTTGGGTAAATCTTAAAAAAAAAAATAAAACGTATGGGGCCTCACCGACCAAATATTTTAATTTCGCCTGGAAATGAATCAGAAAAGGCTAGATTTTCAATTTCTGAAAAAAATAGAGTTACTGTTTTTTTCTTTTAAACATCTTCTAGAAACACACCGTGGTCATACTTTTAAAGGACTTTTTACATATAATCGACTTCCTCTTTTTTATTTATTTATTTGATCATAAATATTTTAACACCAGGATGCAAATCGTCTCCCTCAAAGAAGTGCATCTAGTGCCAGTCAATTTCAAGCTGTAATGGACAGATTATTAGAAGGGTTGGAAAAAGTATTTTGCTATTCAGATGATGTGTTATGTGCAGGTTCAAATTGGGAAGATTGCAAACAAAAACTTTACTTGGTTTTGGATAGATTGTCCAAAGCTTATATCAAAATAAAATTGAGTAAATGCTGATCACTACAACATCTGTGTTATCATTAAACTACCTGAAAAAGGGGCTATATTATTCAACAGTTTGTCTCAGTTGGTACATTGTTTGGTAGAGAACACTACAATTGAGTCACGAAAATCTAATGTGGGAAAAAAAAGTCATGGTTTGAAGAAATTATATTATTTCAAGGGAAAAAGGGGCATAAATGTTTAGCTAGCATTTTTGCACTCTTTTTTTTGAAAAAATACAACTTCTCCAACTTCAATTTTTTTTTCCTCCCATGGTAAATTTTCTTGACCTCATAGTAACTTATTCTTGTCTCATCAAGATCTTTCGAACCGTATATTTAAAAAAAAGACATACACCGTCTTAGCCGATTTAGGCTTTACAGACTGAATAAATGACGTAGACAAACTTAAGATTTAAGACCCAGTTTCGAGATGAGAGTTACTTAGGCAACAAGAAGCAAACTAGTTTTTTTTTATTACGAGTCGTAAATTTATCCATCGAGGGTGGATAATTACGTCGAGTGCTGAAAAAATTGAGCTATTTAACGAGTTGTATACAAAATTTTATACAAACACGAAAAACTCCGTCAAAAATCCATTAATAAACAAAAAGTGCATTTCAACAAATCCCCGCATCATGTGGTCCACCATGCCAATGTCCTGAAAATTCCTGACCAAGTAGGTCGTGGACAGTACTTTGGAAAGGATAAACAGTATCGAAAAAAGCATTTTCGAATACTGTTTTCAGTGTCGAAAAGTTCACTTTTCAGCACTGATTTGCGTTAATGCACGGGAATAAATGTGACAGATTTTTTTTATAGTTTTTGATACATTTGTGATGTCATAACGCATAAAGCACTTATTGCAGTAATTTTTTGTTTTGTTCGAATCAAATTTTACATTTTTCTATCAAAAATGTTTTTAAGGAAAAAGTGTAAATTTGCTGCATAAATTTAGGGGTAAAAAAATTACTACAAATATTGTATTAGCTTAAGCCATGAAAATAAATCTTAGGATGGATGAAATTCGAATGTTAACAAACGCATAATGCAAAACAATCATATCCCAGCATATCGAAACGAGATTTATGAGGTTTAGTTCTGATTTTCATTTTGTTGCATTTAGCCCCAGACAGGTAACTGAATTATAAAAATATTTATTTAAAAAAAATTGGTGATTGTCCGAAAAATATTTTTACACAAACAGTGTTGGTATAGGATAATGAAAGCAATATAAAGTTTGTAGGTGATATCATTAAGCCAATCCGTCATACTGGGTAAAGTTTTTAACGGCATCAAAAAATGTAAAAATTTGTTCATTTATTGCTCGAATTTTTAATTTTTTTTATGAGAATCAGAAACTTTGAAAAACTTTTTCATTTTAAAAACTATGTAATCATCAATTTGTTATCATTCAATGATAACTTTATTACAGCATATTGAAATAAAAATTTAATGAGTGTTGTGGTATACAAATGTTGCATCTAACCTTGCTTTTGCATGATGGCTCGTTAGGCGGTACAGCTGCTATGTGGTTTATCTATAGGTGAGGACAAGACTACCCTTGCACGAGTGTGAGAATCAGTTTTTTCAATGTTTTGATTGCTACGTCACAATCGTTCATGCACCGTCTCGACGTTGAAGTCGCCATTCATCGACGACATGCTACGTTCCATGTTATTTAAAAAATCACCATCAAAGTACCCTATTATTACCCTTTTTCTTCCTGACGCCCAGTACGGCGACGCTATGATTTCTGAATAATAAACAACTTTATTTGCGTCCCAAACATTCCTCCTAATAAGTTTCTATGGCTACACTTGGACGCCTAATACTTGACTCCGTGGTGGCGTCGCGTTACGTCACAATCGTTCATAAACAACTGTATAGATACAACGAACTAATACTAAAGTTTTTGGTTGTCCCCACCTATAGATAAACCACATAGGTACAGCTGTTTAAAAATTAACAAAACTCGATTATTTTTGAGCCATTTAAATGCGTTTTAAATGGAATTTCTGATGGAAAAATCTGTCAATTACGATACAAAACCATCATGAAATTGAACTTTAATAATAATCGGTTAGTATAGATCATAAGTTGCAAAGCTTATACACAAGATTACCCTTTTTGGGCTTTGAAAAACAGCGAAAACCAAATAACAATCGTTTAGATTTCCTCTGTTTCGGTTATATTTTTTCAGAGCTGGAACATAATTTTAATGCAGCGCGTCGTGTCTACCCTAACTGCATGAATTTTAATATACTTTTTCACGTGATTTGCGTATTGTTGTCTACCAATCACACACTTTATCTCAATTTTTGTTCTTATCACAATCAATCACAGGGCATTTTTATGCTATCTTTTTATCTTGCACCGCTTGTCAACAACAACTTACTTGTACAATTTCTGATAGTCGTAAAACACATGGCGCTTTTGGGCTAACACGTTCGGAAGATTGCCGAAAAGTAGCTTCGGTTTAGGACCATTTATTCCAGCTTTCTTCCAGTGATTGAAATTCCATGTTAGGAACCAGTAAATCACTAGAGCTGTGCCCACCAGGATTCCCGTTAAGGTGCACAACATCCTTATTCAGTTGCCTCGAGCTATTTTTCACTCTATCTATAAAACTTCAAAGTTTATTCAACGTACAACCGAAAAGATAACGATCCAATTCGAATGAACTCTCGCCGAATACTGTCCGGTTCGGTCGCAAAACATTGACCATACGAATCAAATCTCAGTCAATTAAGCGGCCACATTTATGATTTGACCAAACTGAACTGGTCGATGGAAATCGCAGATTTGTATTGTAGAGGTGCCATCAACGTATCTCTTTTGGCTGTTTTAGAATGGAGTATTTTCAGCTATACAGTGCATGTTATATTGAGGTGTCCATTCTCTAGTAAAATTCTGGAATCAATTGATAAACATAAATACATTGTTACTAGGAAAATATCTTTTGGCTATTTATAAATCTCGAGTGACTTTTTATTTGAATTCGCTCACGTTGAGATCATCCAAAATAATTCAGATGGACATTTATTCATATTTCATTTCGTGAATTATAAACTAGTTTGATCTCAGAATATTTGAATGTTTTGTTTAAATTTCACATAATAAAATTTCTGGCTATTTAAAACCTAAAAGTTTTTTTAATACTAAATTCAACAAAAATGACAAAAATGACAGAAATGCCAAAAATGACAAAAATGACAAAAATGACAAAAATGACAAAAATGACAAAAATGACAAAAATGACGAAAATGACAAAAATTACAAAAATTACAAAAATGACCAAAATGACAAAAATGACAAAAATGACAAAAATGACAAAAATGACAAAAATGACAAAAATGACAAAAATGACAAAAATGACAAAAATGACAAAAATGACAAAAATGACAAAAATGACAAAAATGACAAAAATGACAAAAATGACAAAAATGACAAAAATGACAAAAATGACAAAAATGACAAAAATGACAAAAATGACAAAAATGACAAAAATGACAAAAATGACAAAAATGACAAAAATGACAAAAATGACAAAAATGACAAAAATGACAGAAATGACAAAAATGACAGAAATGACAAAAATGACAAAAATGATAAAAATGACAAAAATGACAAAAATGACAAAAATGACAAAAATGACAAAAATGACAAAAATGACAAAAATGACCAAAATGACAAAAATGACAAAAATGACAAAAATAACAAAAATAACAAAAATGACAAAAATGACAAAAATGACAAAAATGACAAAAATAAAAACAGTGATAAAAAATCAAAAATTTTAAAAGTTTTTTAAAGTTTATGATTCTTATAGAAAATTAATGAAATCTTGCAATAGATGTATTATTTTTTACATTTTCCGATGCCGTTAAAACTTTACCAAATATGATGGATTGGCTTAGTGATATCCCCTACAATTTTTTCATGGCTTTAACTATCCAATAGCAACACTGTCGGTGTAAGAATATTTTTCGGACAATCAACAAAATTTTTAAATAAATATTTTTAAAATTCAGTTACTAGTCTGCAGTTCAGTATTAAAAATGCAAATCAAAGACTCACCTTCAAAATATGCTGGAATATGTTTGTATTGCATCATGCATGCATTTTAATTTAAAAATTTCATCCATTCGAACATAAATTTTTATTATTTCAGCCAGTAGAATTTTTTGTTGTATTTTTTACCCCTAAATGTATGCAGCACCCTTATGGATTTTCTTGAAAAACATTTTTGACAGAAAAATGTAAAATTTAATTCTAACAAATTTGTTAAATTTGGTTTTGATATGCCATTTATTTAATTCTAACATGAGCTTTACCAGTAAAAATATCCCCCTTATAAGTAATACAGTATTACATATTCGAAGTCAGACTTGTCGGTTGATTTTTTTCCGTAGAAATCGAACCAATTGTTAGCTGTTAGTTAGCAATGAACCCTAAAATAGATTACTTTTAATTTTTTTAGCATTGACGCCTTTTTGTTCCTTTATACCCATCCTGTACATGTGATAAGATTCGGAATAAAAAGGTATGAGATCATCGACGAGATATGATGATCACGTTTCGTGGCCTGTGATGGCCTGAAAAACTAAACATAAATCAATTTGTGGTCATATGTCCTACGTTGTGGTTGTAACTGTATCACACTTTGTGTTCGGAGAAAATTTAATTAATTTAAGCAGCTACAAGGAATGTGGAGGAACATTTTTGTAAGTTTTATCAAATGTAAAAACCCAATGAATGAAAAGTGAGGTTTCAGTTTTCAAAAGTATTCTATGCTTGTTTTTTTTTTTCAAGTATTAAATGTGAACCACCTTGGATGACTTGCCGGTTTTGATGGCAAATTTTGCATACTGCAGCGTCATGCTGAAGTGCGGTATCAATTTATTTTGATTGGGTACGGCACTTGTCCAGAGCAAAAGCTAGGACCCATATCAGGAAAATGCTGTTTTGCAATGATTGTTTATATGTCGCATTGAATAATATTTGTACATTTTTTTTGTTTATTTTGTCTAAAATTATCAATATTTTCCAGTTCATGGTTTCTAAATTTGTAAAAACGTTGAACCCGAACAGAAGTCTGTTAAAAAAAAACAAACGTTTGTAAGCATTATCTCTATGCAAGGCTGAAAACTTAAGTTACGTTTTAAGAGCTTGCATTTTACCATTGAAAGTGTTGTTTGCAGTTTATGACTAATAATGTATTAAGGAATCTTAAGTGTCAACTTTTTTATCCACGAAAAAGATTAATGAAAAACCCCGAGTGACGTGAAGAGGAACAGGGGCATACTAGTTGAGAAACTCGTAACTCTAATAACCACCAAGAAACAAAATTGAAATGCGGTTGTTTAATCTTCTATCTTTTCAAGATCATTTTGTTGTTTGAACTTAAAGCGCAACTCCAGGGGCAAGAATGTCAAATAAAAATTTTCAATTATTCTTTCTTTTGCAAACAATGCAACTATAACCCAAACCCTATAGCTCTGTTGTTCAAATTTTTAAAAAAAATCTATTATTGAATCAAAGTGTCCAACTTTAAATCAATATAAGAGCTTCAAATAAAACATGTAAGGTTTTGAACCATGGATAAACTAAACATATTTTCTTATGAATCAGTTCAAAACCCGCTAAACAGGGTCTAGCAATTGAATTGCTACATTAAAGGGTAATACGGTCAAAATTTGGTCAATATCAACTTGACGTATTTCTTTCAATTTTGCATTTAAAAAACCTGAACACCCCTCATTTTGAAGGAGTGTGTATGTAGAATGTTGCTCCTATTATGATTTTGGAATCCACTCTTCAGTTGCCAAAATGCCATCCAAGGAAGAAGAGCGTATCAAAATATTGCTAGCGCATCGCGAAAATCCGAACTCGCACGCAAAGCTGGCAAAATCGCTAAAAGTTGCCAAATCAACCGTTACAAATGTAATTAAAGTGTTTGGGGAACGTTTGTCGACAGCCAGGAAGTCTGGATCGGGCGGAAATCGAAAACAGGAAGCCGCTGAGACGACAAAGAGAGTTGCCGGTAGTTTCAAGCGAAACCCTAACCTCTCTCTCCGAGATGCCGCAAATAAGCTGGGTGTATCGTCTACAACCGTGCATCGAGCAAAAAAACGAGTCGGACTATCGACTTACAAGAAGGAAGTGACTCCAAATCGCGATGATAAACAAAATACGACGGCCAAAGCGCGATCCCGGAGGCTGTACACGACGATGCTGACGAAGTTTGACTGCGTGGTAATGGACGACCAAACCTACGTCAAAGCCGACTACAAGCAGCTTCCGGGACAGGGTTTTTATACGGCAAAAGGAAGGGGAAAGGTAGCAAATATTTTCAAGCACATGAAACTGTCAAAGTTCGCGAAGAAATATCAGGTTTGGCAAGTCATCTGTACCCGTCACAGTGGTCCAAAAAGCAAAAAAACGTGATCGTTGCTTATAACTCTTTTAATTGACTTTTTAGCTCTTGGGTGTCTTTGGTGAAGTTTTACAGTAACATCAGGTCTATAAGAAAAAAATATTATTTTTAAGATTAATTCCCCTAGAAGTGAGATAAAATTTCTAACTTCTCAAATATTGGTCTGAGGTCTTTGCTGTCTTCGAAAAGTTTATTTAAAATATCATTTTAGGCAACTTTGTTTTGAACGTCAAGTTTCTGCAATGTTTATCTTACGATTTAAAGATCAAATTTTGAATCTAACCACAAAATATCAGTTTTTTCGTCGTAACTTTCTACCGTGAATTTTAAGATTATTATAATATTCTACAAACTTGTTCGAATGTCTAAAATTCATAACTTTGTCGAAAAACAAAAGTGTGTACAACGTTATTCTGGAGAGTTACATGTATAAATTTCATGAAAATAGTGCTTATTCACGTTCAATTTAAACAACACCGGGCAAAAACGGGAAGCCCGCTCTATACCCGATTTGAAGATCAAGGTTTTGCCTACAAGACACATATAAAACCGTTTGTATCCCTTAGTATCCAAGCGAGATATCACTGTATTGCTTTACCATGTTTGCAATATAAACAATGGTTTCTATGCAACAAAAGCGCTTCCTAGGTAAACTTTCTTCTTCTTTTTCAATTGTCGAATGAATTCCAACGTTACGACATAAATTTTCACTGTTAGTTTTGTTTCGTTCGTCTCAACGTCCAGATCAGAAGGTGAAGTTTTCTGTAATTGTTGTGGCCATGAAAAGCCATTGCTGGACTGTGGGTGCGGCGCTTGGCAAAACTACCACTGCTTGCCTTTCCCCTTCTGAGATTGGGCTTTGACAACCCCTGGTGGTTGCCAAACAGTGGAGGCAGGTCCAAAGACTGTCTGCCTGGAGGCCAAGGCCAATCCGATGTGAGCGCTCGGAAAACTACCACTGATGGTCCGCTCCCCTCGTGGGATTGGACCTTAAGAGACAACCACGCATGGTTTTCCCATCTCCCAATTCCCATTCTCACTTGACGCTGCCTGGCGGCCAAGGCTCGGGGGGATCTCGATCGCCTGGTTGACCGAGATCCAAACTCTTTCAGATGGAGGGACTCTGAAAAGAGCCAATTGTGGCAGCTGGACCCGGGAGCAAGGCGTCGGAGCGAAGCAGCGAAGAAGCACAAGACACTCTTTCTTGATTAGATTTTAGATCTATTTATTCTCTATTCACTTATATCTACTATATACACTCTATATATACACTTTTCTTCCGTACCATCTTGACGGTTTGGTGGTTTGATAGCGACTGACTCCTAGGCGCATAAAGAATGCGCCCTTAAATAGGCTGACGAGCAAGCACAAAAGCACGTGCTCGCGCCAGACGGAACCGCCTAGAATTTTCTAGGCGCTTTCAGCGAGAGCAGCCGTCTTGCTCTCTCAGTGCGGTACTCTCGTGTATTTTCCTCGTCGCTCTCTCCAACTTCAGTCGACTGGTTGGACTGAACAGTAATATCTTCCATTGGATTGGTTTCTTTTCTTTAGTATGCTTCTGAAAATGTGATTTAAACCAATAGAAACTATCAGCTGTGCTATCAGCTACAGAAAACTTTTTCTGATATGGATGGAAGAAAAACAGGCAGAACTTAAATGTAAGCGCGTGGCAGAATCGATTGCTGAGCTTGTTCAAAATGGGACAAAATCTAAAATCTACGAATATGTTGCACCAGTTTGCAAGTACTTTAAACGTATATCTATGGATTAAAAATGATCGAACAAGGGAAAATCTTTTAAAGAATCATTTTGATTATATGAACCGTGTTTTCCCTCTCCCACCTTCGTTGCGATCTAAAGATAAATCCTCAAATGAAGTAGGATCTCGCAGACGTTTCGAAGATTTATCAATTTGTACGAAGCGTAGAAAGACTGCAAGTCTTCGTACACATCCTAACACTGCCGAATTGTGCTACGCTACGCAGATGAAATAACTGTCGGAGGGGAAAAACAATGCAGCTTCGATATTATTACAAGCAACCCAAACATCATCTGGAATATCATCCGGATTTTTGAAAACTGTAAAGGAATCATCTTGTTCTGTTAATAAGTACACCAACTCAGAAGCTTTGGCATTACTTATTGATGGCAATATGACTAAAAGTCAATATCTAAATTTAAGAAAAGGTGCCCGAAAACACAATGCCAATATTTACCCTTCGTATCATCATTTACTCGAAGCTAAACGCCAATGTTACCCAGCTGAAATTATTATAACTGAATCAAAGGCTGAAATCAAACCAGTGCTTAAAACTGTTGACACTCCTGCATGAATTTGAAATTATCAACCATTCAGTGTATTTAGCTCCCGGTTTCATGATTGGCTCCGATCTGTCAAAAATCTCTCACTGAATGAGAGCGTTTTCTATATTCATTCGCTCACTCTCTCTTTCAATGCCTTCGACAGTCACTTCAATCTCGACCCCGTGAATGTGACCTTTGTTGAAAAGTCAGTCATTTTGTTGATGAGTGAATTTCGTTTAGAAGAGGTTTCGGTATTTTGTGCTGATAATGGCTGAAGAAACTTTGGCGGTGCCAGGTGTAGCAAAAAGGCGCAGTGCTACAAGAAGGTGCTTCACGGATATTGCTGCGGAATTTATCATCCGAGACGGTGAAAAAGCGATTTGCGGAATTGATCCCAAAAGTGGTTGTAAGTATACACAGCATAAATACGACATTGGAAATTTCGTTCGCCATTTCCGAACGCTACATGCCGAGAAGGCAAACGAAAAAGGTCTCACTAAGGACGAAATTCCTATACCGATAGGCCGATCGCAATCGATAAGCAACTATTGCTGGATTCCTCGATTAAATTGGTGACATACCATCAGTTGCCTGTTTCTTGCTTTGGGTGGGAAGCATTACGTCAGCTCCTTGACCCGATCGTCACAGCAGTAGGATGTAAAATAAACTCCGCCAACATGAAAACACATCTTCAATGTATTGCTACCAAAATCCGGCAACAGATAGGCGAAGAAATGGAAAACAAGTTAATTTCTAAAAAAGTAGACTCGGCATCTCGCTTCCTTGGGTAAGTTGTTCTATGTTGTCTCCATGTGCACAAATTAACATGATTTCACCGTTTTCTAGCCATGCTCGAAGTGAAAGGAAGCCAAACAGCTACTTTACTGAAGACGAAAATGTTAGAAGTGCTTGGTACATATGGAGTCACGATTCATCAGATTTTTTCTGTGACATCTGACAACGGTGCCAATATGTTGGCTGCCGTTAGGAAGCTCAAAGAAGAACTTCAGCTAACATTGCGCGACGATTTCGACACCGAAGAGGAGGCGGATAACACCGAACAGTGTGATTACACGGAGGAGTTAGAAGAAGCCTTCCAGGAAAGGCTTAACCTCGTCCGATGTGCCGTCCATTCTTTACAGTTGGTTGTAATAGACGTTGTAAAGAAAAGCAATCCGAGTGTAAAGGAGGTAACAGATATTGCGAAAAAATGTAAGCTAACGCGATACAAAAACTATTTTGAATATCGTCAAGCCAGATACCCTCCTGTGTGGAGCCAAACCCGGTGGGGCGGCATATTCAAGATGATGGAGAGTTTCATAAAGCAAAAGGATTTCTTTATCGAACTCGGAACACAATTTCCGGAGCTTGGTAGGTTTTTGATCTTATAAATTTGCTGACTCGTTTTTGATAAATACTTAATTATCAACCTTACAGATCTGTCAAATAATTGGGATTTTTTTAATGATTATGTTCAAGCCTTTCGGCCAATTTATATATGCACAAAAAAAATGCAATCGGAACATATGTCACTATCCGATTTCTATATGAATTGGTTAATTGCAATGAACGAAGTTCAAAATATTGAAAACAATGCTTTTGTACCTGAGCTCAGTCGTGCTCTAAAAACGCGACTTCCTTCTCTTCGAGATTCATGGGCATTTCGAATGGCCTTATATCTGGACCCAAGGTTCAACTATTTTGGGTCTAAAGTGTTTACAAACGACGAGAAAGTGCGAATTCAAGTAGGTATCTTTATGCACAATACATTTGTAGTTTTGTTAATTTTCATTTTATTTAATATTGCAGGAGACCATCATAGATACTTTTGATCGAATCAAAAAACTCGAACCCTCGAAAAGCTCGCAATTGATTGATACCAAGTCTGAAACAGCTTCACTACCCAAACATGATAATTTCGATGAATTTTTTACTAGTATGTTCGGAGGCACTCCTGGACCATCCGCAGAATCCAGCTCAGCTCAATCGACGTTTTTTAAACAGCTGAAGGCGCTGGACGTAGAACCTCGTCAGATGTTCGATCCGTTTCAACATTGGTTGAATCGCAAGCACACTCATCCAGAACTTTACCAAGTCGCAATGGTCGTATTGGCGGTACCCTCAAATCAGGTTACTGTAGAAAGATCATTCAGTGCACTCGGTCTCGTACTTTCCGAACGTCGTACTGAACTCGCAGAAGATACCCTTTCAAATATTCTTCTTATAAAGCTGAACAAGGATGTGTACGAAAAGATTTTACCTGATCTCTACGATTGGAAAGATCATTCGAAGGAATCTGATGTTCAGGTTGAGGTCTAAGACTATTTTCTTTCTGCCCTTTGTCATTTTTTAACTATGGAAACTACCACTGAGTCAGTTGAAGCTTATTTTTCTATTCTACCATTATGTTGTTCATAATATCCATTATATTTTCATCACGAAACTAAATATGATTCTTTTTAAGTCGTTTCGTTTTTTTATTGATCAACATATTCCAGATAGTTTTATTAGCTATATTTGTCCTGGAGTAGAAAAACACGTTTTTGATTTTGCATTCTAGATGTTAGCAAGTAAAAAGCACTGTAATTTTGATTCATTAGAAGAAATAAATGTCTTCACTAAATACATAATGTTTTTGTTCAATGATTCAATGATCCTAACGATGGCCTTTGAACAGTTAAATTGAAGTTGAACTGGATGTGATCATTAATTATCCATTATCCAGCTGCCCGTCATGTGATGAATGCGGTTCAGGAAGAAATTTACTGTGAAGTAGATGGGAAAAACTCATCATTAGTTCATTCAAACAACCACTTGTGAATATATTCCAGTGAAAAAAGAAATAACATTTTCATTTATTCTTCACTTCTTGTGTATGATTTCAACATATCCTTCAACCTTGAAGACTAATGCAAGAATGGCAGTAAAACTTAATACAAAAAATACTCACCCGTTCAAACACATCCAGCAAGGAGACAATAAGATCCGTGCAAATTTAATCTTTGACTTCTTCATTCCACTTTTTTCCATTTCTGCTTGGCGATCTGCAAAAACATCGGAAAAAAATATTGTCATACTCAAGAATATATATTTTCGCGGTACTATAATTAACTTTCAATATGTTCTCCAAAATAAATTCTAAACTAAAAAACAGCAAATGTCAATAAAAAGATTTTTCCAATTTATCGCCCCATATTTCCGAGCAAATTGGAATGGAGACTTCTAAAGTTAAACAGAATTTTGAAAATGCATTCTTTAAACTAGTATCCAGATTTAGTCCATAAACAGTCGGAACTGAATTCGTAACCTCAAACGGTAGGGGAGAGTGGGGATACTTGATCCCCGTTTCTTATTTTCACCATATCTTTTTTTGAAAAATTTAGCAACTCGCCGTCTTTGACATTTTCTGACAGCTTGTAGCTTCAAGTTTCTATGCTCCAAAAATTAGAACGACACTTGAACCCGTTGATGAACTAGAAGCATTTTCGTGGAAGTAAAAAAATTGCGATTTTTCTGAAGTTAGGGAAGACTTGATCACCTATTGAAGGAGACTTGATCTTTTATTTAGGAAGCCCTAATCCTTGTATAAAAATCAAACAAAACCCCAAGATAGAATGTTAATTGACTATTTTGGTCATGTTTGTTATCATTTCACAATTTATAGCAGACATAAGAAGAAAATTCTATAACTTTGTCTCAACGCTAATAACATTGCATACTTAAAGGCGCTTTTTTTATAATTAAGAGAAAATTAATTATTTTTTCTCTTTTCTTCAGACAATTGTTTGATAAATATTAGTTTTTGGATAAATATTAGTAATTTCGTAATCAGCAATCATAACGATCAATTCAGAAGAAGAATATGCCGTTTGGAAGGGGGATCAATTGTACCCAACTCTAGGGGATCAATTGTACCCATAATCAACATTTTAGAAAACTTTTTCTGAAAAAAGTTGAGAGTTTTCAATTGCTTTGGAAATATGGCATTATGATGTTAATTTTACGCTCGAACGATTGATACATTGGAACAAATAATTTTTTCATAATTTCCCATGTTAAGGAACATTTTATAGTGATGAAAAAAGATCTTCAAGTTACATTTAGTGAAATTTTCCAAACAAATTTCAATTTCTCAAACAATTATTTTGTTAAAAAATTTTAAACTGTAAGCATTGTTATTTTGCTCATTTTAGCACATTTTTCTAGAACATTCGATCTTTGTAAGACATTCCAGCTTCGAGATATAGCTAAGGAATCAAGTATCCCCAGGGATCAGGTATCCTCATTCTCCCCTATAGGTTTATTTTGCAAAAAAGAAAATAAATATTTGCTTCGACAGTGGGGATTACACTTACCTTCAATTCCTGACAGCTTTATTGATTTTCGCTCAAGGTACTCTTAACACAATTCGTACGCCACCAAAAGTATTTCGCGTATCCGTTGCCGAAAAAACACTCGTTTAGATTCCGCTTCCCAGCTTATTATATGGACTGTTTTCTGAAAACAAAGTTCAATGGGTGTATGCAGTTCAAAGCAGATATTTTGATTTGTTAGTTACCTTATCCGGTTTGTCCTTGTTTTTGCGAAAATCATGAAAACAAACATCAATCGGCAGCTGGCCTACTAGGGCCAGTCATTCGTTTTCAATCGAACTGAATGAGTTGTTGATGGTCGATTACTGTCATGACTTTGGGGAACGAATGAGTGTGAAGCGATAGAGAAAACAAAACAAACACATTCACGCTCAACATAAAGTTCATCGGAGACAATTTGAGTTCATTTCGTCGTCAGTCGAAATAGAAGATAGAGATAGCTTTTTTGTCTCATTCAAGCCGATTTGCGGTAAATGAGCTTGACTTTTTCAAGCACTGAATCAAACTACAGCCTCTCCTAAACCATACTTTCCAACGAATTCCCGAAGCACATCCTGATTTAGCGGATCATTTTTCAGCTAATGGAAAAAATCAGTTGATAATGACACTGAAGTGGGGATTCGATGGTAGCAGTGAGCATAGTCAGTTTAACTAAAAGGCATCAAAAGATTTGGAGTTGAGAAATTATTGAGAAGTACTGGGCTATTGTCAAGCGGAACCTAAAGAAGACCGAAAAACTGCTAAGAACGAGCAGCAGTTCAAGGCAAACTGGCTTTCTGCGGCGAAGAAGGTGGACAAGGTGGCTGTACCATATCTGATGGCAGGGGTTAAGCGGAAGGCCCGGCAATAACTGAATATTTTTCCTGAATTTTATACCAATTGAACTTGAAACAGAAATTTAATTTGATTTTTGAAATAAACGATTTCACCGATTTACACGTGTTTTCCCTTGACCAAATTTTGACCGTCCCACCCTTTATACTCAGATCTCGGATCGTTATATCTCACCCTTTTT
Source organism: Uranotaenia lowii (assembly GCF_029784155.1). Classification (NCBI taxonomy): domain Eukaryota; kingdom Metazoa; phylum Arthropoda; class Insecta; order Diptera; family Culicidae; genus Uranotaenia; species Uranotaenia lowii. The sequence goes on from NC_073693.1 coordinate 198,636,687, forward strand.
ACTGTATGCATTTATTTATGATTTCCTGAATATGTTTCAGCATGATCAAGCTACCCCGGTGATAAAAGAAAAATAATTATGCCCTGAATGCCCTGTTAGGGTGAAATCTCAACCACTATATTTTGGTTTCTGCGGAGGTTAAAGCGAATTAAATTATAAATAATAGTCACTTATTCAATTCAATTATAAGAATCAATTTCAATTTTATGGTTTCATTTCATCACATTTGTTGTACTAACGCAAATCTAATGAAATAGTTCCCAGTTTATGATAACTACCAAGGCAAAATAAATTTCTATAAATGCTTAAATTTAGGGGTAAAAGATATGAAAAACGTTTCGATACTGAAAGGCAAATAACATTGGATAGGGTTTCTGAACTTTTGTCTTAGACAGACTTAATCTTGGAAAACACCCCTACTTTTTAAATATCAAAAATGTATCTACCTCAAAATTCAAAATACAACATAAACTACACTAAAACTATAAATTTACTATGGAAAAAAGTTGAATTGATACATTAATCAACCTGCTGCTATTAAACGCATTGATTTCAACAGGAAGGGTGTTTGTTTGCGAGCCTTCGAAAAAATAGATATTTCAAGATTTTTAAATAACATTTGAAATTTTCAAAATCAAACTGAATTTTCCCCAGTTTAAAACTCAACATGTGCGTTTCTAAATGTAGAAAAAAGTTTTAAGATATTTTAATTTTGGACTTAGTTATTGATGATTATGTGGCGGCAAAATTTAATGTTGATCAAAGCTACCCCGGTGATCAATGTTACCCCGTTTTACGGTACCTACTTATATGCGTCTGTCGCGGCTCTTTTGATGTAAAGATGCGGCTCTTTAGCTCACTGTGCTAATATTATTATATTTTTTATTATAGTGTCTATAAATATTCTAGTTTTTAAAAATGTTCAAATATTTCACTTTAACATCATGCAACGTATTGATTTAAGCTTTAAATGGATTTAAAACTTTCTTGATTCGATATTTGCCAATGTATCCAGAAGAGTTAGAAAAAAATCTGTTATTGGTTTACAGTTATTTCGTATTATTGAAAACAAATACAATAAATCTTTAATGTGGCTCTTACGAACTCAGAAGTTTTGAAAATTTGAAGTTTTCGGCTCTTCCGACTCAAATGGTTGCCGACCACTGGCCTATTTAAGCCGTTAAACAGATTTGTTCCTGAAAAGCCAAAGTTGAAGGTAAAAATCATTCATGTTGAGACATGAAAAACAAAATTATAAAATTTCATACAGAAATATTTTCATGTTTTGTTTAGAATTTTTGAAAATATTAACTTATGTTTAATGCCATAAAAAACAATATAAAAAAAAACGAACACACACATATAGGATCTCAGTGAAACTTCATGTTTCTTTGAAGATATATGTATATTATATATCATTATATAATAATCATCGAAGTTTTCCCATTTGCCGTGACCCTTTTACCTTGTGGTATTGAAATCTTTCAGTTTGGCAGTTTTCAAGTTTTTAGCTATCGAGAATCTTTTGAAATTTTGAACAGGAAAGTAATATTAAGGTAGTAATTGAAAATAATCATGTATTTAAGATCACAAAATATTTGTAACTATTGCTGCTGATAACACTGTTTATTTGCCATGCCATTCAGATGCCATGTCATGGTTCATTAAGTACCTCCTTTGTGTGTATTGGGACACTCCTAAAAGAAAGTGATTCTGAAAAAGGCGTCGTTCGAATTGATAGATACAATTACATAAATGGTTGATTTGGAGATGAAAAACAGCATAACTTTATTCATAGACATTGAATTCACATAAAAATAAACTTATTCTATTCATTTAAAAAAAACTTATTCTATAGGTTCAAAATCCAACCAAACACCTCCCAATGCCATGGTTAAAAATTCTTTCGGATCCAACGATAGAGGATCCCTGGTTTTGGGGTTGACTGTAATTTCAAAGTTTTTGATAATTTCGAAAATTCCTCGCTTCACTTGCATGCGTGCGAAGCGCATCCCTAGACACTGACGTGGACCTTCTCCGAATGGAATATAGCATCCTTTCTCGCGGTACGGATTGATGCCACCATTTTCAGGACTGAAACGATCCGGGTCGAATTTCAGGGGATTTTCAAAGTACTCCGGATCGCGTTGTATAGACCAGATGCTAATCATAGCGCACACATCCTTCTCGATAAGTACGGGTTCGTTTGGCTTCAGTTCCAGCTCGATTGGGATCGTACATTTTTTCGAGATCCATGCCCCTGGAGGCCAGAGGCGTAAGGTTTCACTTATGACTTGATCCAAGTATGGTAGATCCTGGATAGCCTCATAGGAAATCGATCCATCGTCAGCTATTGCTTTAACCAATTCCTCACGCAAACGTTTCTGAACATCAGGATTTTTTGCCAATTCATACAATGTGAATGACAGAGCAACACTGGATGTTTCGAACCCATCAATGAAGAAAGTAACTCCGTGAGCTGCCATATCTATTTCCGATATCTCTTTCTTATTCTTCAGCCCGATAAGATAATCGAGATAATCAGCCCGTTTAACGGAGCTTGATTCTCGTACCTGAATGGCTTGCTTCATCAGATTGGTGAAGAACTGCTCGATATCTTTCTTTATCAAACTCAAGTTCAACAGCCTGGCGAGTGCCGGCGAGGCAGCTTTGGTCATCATGGCAAAAATAAACCAGAACGAATTGTCCATCAGCTTACGGCCCTGTTCCCTAATCTCGGCTTTATCATTCGTGAAAGATTGTGCATCTGCAGCGAAAATGCAGTTGGAGACGACATCGGTTGTGAATTTGGCTGCCAGTTCCTTGGTTTCCAATGTTGTACCCCGATTTTTCTTCACGTACGTTGTCATTCTGGCAGCTACGTCTTCGACCAATGAATAGAGGGCTTTCATCTGTAGATGATGAGACAAAACAGAAAATGATTTACAAATAATTATGATACTAAAAAGATTACATTGGAAAGTGATAAGAAAAAGATAATAAGGATGTCACATTTTGAAATATGTGAATTTTTTAGGAAAAAGAAGCTTGCATGGTCCTTTTCTTTGTGGATTTGAAAATATTTTTTCCTGTTTACCATTCTCAGAATGTGGAAAAAATTATAGGAAATACCGGTTACTACTACCGGGATTTTAGTATTCGAAAAATGAACGGTTTTAATCAATAAGGCATCAAAATGTTTGACCGTCCCGACCGGAACACTCAAATTGAATTTCATGCTTTTTTATGATGCATGACAATTATGTCTTAAAGTTACATTCTTAATCGATATTTGCGGAAAAAATGATCCTAAGTTATGTACATAGAGAAGATGAAACATCAACCTGGTCTAAAGGCGAACACGCGTGCCCTACAAACAATGAAATGCAGTTCTGCTAATATTGTCAGTTTCTTCGAAAGTTTTACATTTTTCTATTTTGAACACTCAGGTGAGTTTTTAGAAACAATTACATTCAGAAACCCAAGAACAACTAATTGGGACCTATATTTGGAGCATATTGCTATTAAATTTCATGGATATACACCTGAAATTACTACTCCTTCTGAGTTGGATGAAGTGGTTGCAAAAACCACCGAAATTATTTTAAATTCTTATGAAGAAGCGTGTCCCTTACGAACGTTGAAATTCAACAAAAACAGTACACCATGGTGGATCTCAAATCTCAGTAAATTACGAAAAAACTGCAGACGCTCTTGGAACCGAAGGCGCACGGAAGGTTTTGATGCTTTCAAGTTGGCTCGCAGAGCTTACCGGAAAGCAACAAGAGCTGCCGAACGCTCAAGTTGGCAGAGCTACTGCACAAACATTTCAAGCTTGCACGAAGCAAGTAGGTTAAATAAAGTCTTAGCCAAATCAAAAGATTATCAGGTTTCATGTGTTGATCAAGATTCATCGATAGAGCCTGAGTTCTTTTCTGGAAGTCTAGATTCCTTTCATTTTGCTCGGAAAATAGTTACTACAGAATCGATCAAATGGGCAATCGATGGTTTTGCTCAATACAAATCTCCTGGAAGTGACGGTTTATTTCCAGTTTTGCTTCAAAAAGGTTTCGATCATTTCAAACACATATTAAGAAAAATAATGATAAGCAGTTTTGCTCATGGATATATTCCTAAACTTTGGCGGCAGATAGCCGTGAAATTCATCCCTAAAGGGGGACGATCATCATACGAGGAAGCCAAAAGCTTTCGTCCTATAAGTCTAATTTCATTTCTATTAAAAGCACTTGAACGTTTAATTGAACATCATATCAGGCAAGAATGCTTTGTCCAACATCCGCTTTATGCGACACAACATGCATACCAAACAGGAAAATCAACATTAACTCTTCTGCACAACGTAGTACATAATATTGAAAATAGTTTTTCACAGAAAGAATCATGTCTAGGAGCATTTCTAGACATAGAAGGAGCATTTGATAATGTCTCGTTTACATCAATAATGGATGCGGAACTTCTTCATAGAGTGCCTAGTGTTATAACTAACTGGATTAGCGCAATGCTTAGTAACAGGAATCTTCATTCGTCTTTAAGACAGGCTTCAATCACAAAAGTTAGCACACGTGGTTGCCCACAGGGAGGTGTACTATCACCTCTTTTGTTGAACCTAGTTGCAGACGGCTTGTTGAGAAAACTCAATGACCGTGGAATACCAACCTATGGATTCGCAGATGATTATCTTCTGCTGGTAAGAGGTTTGTGCATAAGCACATTATTTGATATAATGCAACAAGCTCTGCGCTCTGTTGAACGATGGTGTTCTCATGTAGAACTTTCAGTTAATCCTCTAAAAACTAATATTGTTTTATTTACTAAAAAACGTATCACCCGCGGGGTGCGCCCTCTGCTGTTTTATGGTTCCGAAATCACCGTGTCTGATCAAGTTAAATATTTGGGTGTCATTCTTGACTCCAAATTAAACTGGTCAGATCACATCGAATTCAGAATCAAAAAAGCATGCATGGACAATGCCGACGTGCAATCGGAAAAAACTGGGGACTCAAACCCAAACATATTCACTGGATTTACTCCACAATAGTAAGACCAATTCTGGCCTATGGGTGTCTAGTGTGGTGGCAGAAAGGAGAAGTTGCGACAGTTCGGACTAAACTAAATCACCTTCAAAGAATGTGTCTTTTGGGGATGTCCGGATCGTTCACTACAATTCCTTCTGCAGCACTAGAGGCTCTGTTTTCCATCAAACCTCTACACTTGTTCCTAAAACAGGAAGCCTTCTCATGTGCTTTTCGTCTACAGGCAGTTGGCTGTCAGGAAATATAGAAAGATCATCGAGTCATACAAATGTGTGGCCTGAATTAGTTAGATTAAACAAGTTTAATCTAGCGCCAAACGATTTAACACTCTCGAGTAGTTTTCCCTACATGGGGTTCAAAGTCAAATTACCTTCTCCTCAAGAATGGTTATCAGGTTTCGTAGAGGACCAAATGTCCTCTCATATTGTATTCTATACTGACGGTTCATTATCAAACGGCCGTGCAGGTGCGGGAATTTACTGTCACGAGTTGAACATAGAATATGCTCAACCTCTAGAAAAATATTGTACAGTCTTTCAGGCTGAGCTATATGCTATTATGTATGGAGTGCAAATTGCACTTCAAAAAAAGATTATGTTCAGAACAATTTATTTCTGTTCAGATCGAAGCAGCTATCAAATCACTTGTTACCGGTTGAGCGTCTTGCCCTACATCACCACATTAAGAACACTCAGGAAAAGCGGAGGTGGGTGTGAACGCAATCCACTGAAGCTTAGCTAATTCCTGAATGTAGGCAATAGTCAAGTCATTGAGATTCGATATTTAATAAAATATCGACTTGCTTTTTTGTACATTCCTAATTCGATAAATGTCTCATATAATATAATTTAATTCATTAGATATTTGGATAAAAATAAATTAATTGTAATACTAAAATAACACAAGCTAGCAAGGGACTCCCAACGGTCAATTTAAAAGCACGACACATTTCAACTACAGACTCACAGCAACATCATTCAAGGAACAGGTTAAAAGGCATTTTTATTGGTAAAGGTTGGACATGAGCAAGGAAAAACGGAAATAGATTTGTATGAAAGGAAAATATAAGGGGCAGCAGGCTGATATGCGATAGATGCACGTCCTTTCCGCTGCAGAACGCAGAACTGTGCACATCGCAACCACATCACAGTTTTTTTTAATTTAAAGTGCGTTAAAAGTGGAAAAAGAGCTACATTGTGAATTGAGCGAAAATCAGGTAGCTTAAAGCGAGTGTTATCCCTTTAGACGCAATTCTAAGACCTGTTTGTCCTAGGGCCCATTTTATTCCCTTTGCTGAAAGCCAGAGCAAAGTGAGGTTAGGCCAGGCTGTCTGAAGTGCAGCTTCAACAAGGAAGCACCAAGGATTGGTTGATCCGCCACACCGAGCAACCAGCTTTGTCCCGAACTTCCCAGCCGAACGTTATTCCGGTCAACCGTAGGTGTAGCTCACCGCAGGTTGAGCCAGCGGGAGGTTCTACCATCTGTGGACATAGCAACCAAGTCATCCAAAGTCGTGCATCCAAGCCGGCCAAGTCAAATCACCTGGTCGTTCGCCTGAACGATATTCTCCTACCATACTTCCAACCGTCAACCACCAGTTCCGCAACCAAAGGTACTAGCCAAACCACCTGGTCGTAGTTGCCAGGTCGCCCATCGGTAATCCCGCCATCACACGAAATCAGGCCTAATCCCGTCGTAGCAGCGTTCCAGCACCCGCCGGCTTACACACCACACCATACACTTTACACAGGTTTGTAACAATACAATTACTTAACTAGAAGACCGGTGTTTTTCTGTCATCCAGTGAAAGTCCCTGCTTTGCCCAAGACCGCCCTCGAAGGCCTCCGTTGCCGTCGAGAGCCAGTCAAGTCGCCTAAAAAGAGGCCGATGTAGTGCCCACCCCAGATCAGTTCTCGTGGCTTTAGACCAAGAACTGGGGGGATTGCTCTTTGGTCGAGGTCCCTCTGACTTAGACAGTATTACACTCAGTGCTTCCAGTTCTAGATCAAAACTGGTAATCGCATGCCGGAAAGCAATCGAAGAACTTGCTGAAGGCAATGGATTAAACCTTCTATGGGTACCCGGACATAAGGGAATTTTTTGAAACGAATGCGCCGACGAGCTCGCTAGAGCTGGGTCGGAAAAGGAATTTTACGGACCAGAGCCGGCTGTCCCAATATCACCATGTTGGTTCAGAAACCAAATTCAAACTTGGTCCTCTAACCAGCATGAACGATACTGGGAAGAGTTGGACACTTGTCGTCAAACTAAATTATTTTTAGAAAAACCATCTCCAATCATATCGAGTTACTTATTAACTCTAAATAAATCTCATTGCAGCATCTTGATCAGAGCACTCTCCGGTCATTGTAAACTCAACTATCACATGCACAACATTCAGCGTGCTGAATCTCCAGTATGTGGTAGTTGTGAATCAGATGTGGAAGATCCCTTCCATCTTATATGTAACTGTCCCTCATTTGCCAGACTACGTTTTCGTACTCTGGGATCTTACGCGTTAAGCGAATCTGAGTTTAAGAAATTAAACTTAAAAAACATTCTATCATTCCTTACCGAATGTAGAAAAGAGCTTTAATGCTAATAATCCCTAGTGGAAAGGCTTTATGCCATCTTAAATAGATTGAATTTATTACTTCCTTTTATAGGTTTTTCAGGTTTCTCAGGTAAATGATGAAATCTTGGATAAAAAAGGCTAGGCACAATTTTCCCGTATGTTTGGATAACGTGCCGCTATTAAGCCTACCCCCATTCTGATACCTGATACCTGATACATTCTGAATTGATTTTTGCGGAAAAAATGATCCTAAGTTATGTACATAGAGAAGATGAAACATCAACCTGGCGTATCAAGATGACGTAAGACAAATTCATCGTCATTCCAGAATCTTACAGCGTTTTGGAAATCTTTCCTGTAGTGACAGGACGTTCCTTCATCTGAAGACATTTTTTTTAATTTCACGGTTCACACTTGCGTTCACTCGAAATAACTTTTCTTAACTGACCGTTTTTAACATTCACACGTAGGAGCTCGTCTGAAACTGTTCACGTATACAAACTCCGGTCCTTTCACGATTCGATCCTTACCAACACATGTTTATCGGCTGCATTCAATCCAAGTATCAACGATGAGATCTTGCTCAAACACACTCACACTTCCATTCACGGAATATTAACGGCCGTTTTCTTTCATACGAACCGTTTCATACACACACGCTTATGGAAACTCAGTCATCCTGGAAATTTTATACCTTAATCTATTTTCTTTATATTCACTTCTGATCTCTACATTTCCCACTCGCGGAATTTTATTGTTTCATCGTAATATATGATGGAATACGATAGTTGAGCTTCTCTAGACTTTCTCTGTCGGAAATATGGAGCTAAGGCGTCCTTTTAACAAATAACTGGCTTTGGTACTCGAAAGTGAATACTCAGGAGGAACGTAGGAGTTATCCCATCACAAGACGCAAAAGAAAATCCCGATGCAAGCATTTTTAGCACCCAAACTAGTTCCGCTTTGGTAGCATTATCGCTTGCACTATAAAGTCTCAGGTTTCCTTAACCCCTACTGGTATTTGGGGATGGTTGCAGAATTCCAAACCTTATTTGGTTAAGATTTTTTGCACCCATGATCCCCGCACGATGTTTTTCGCCGCTGGAGTGCTGTTCAATAGCTTGAAATCCTTTCACAACACTAAAGTTTTTTTTACATACCGAGCAATGCGCATCTGACTCGCCATGCTTCTTCAGCCAGTCCCCTACAACGGAACCAGTTCCGTCTGGTTTTCTCAGCCAATCATCTCTAAAGGAGTACTTTCCCATATTAAATTTTTTTCCGTCTGTACACGCTGTGAATTAAATGTTTATGTTGTGGCTGTGTGCATTTAGGAACAAACAAACGTCAGTTCAAATCACACTTAAAACAAATTCATCAAACTTAGAAATAACAAAACCCAATAAATACACAATACGTCTCTCATAATCAAAAGAGCATAAAATGAAATTTTAAATACACGGACAAAAAAAATACAATTGTGTTGTAATATTGAAAAAATGAACGCAAATTTGTATCGGAAAACTGATATTGTAATCATATTTATTTACGTCAAGTCAGGTTACAATAGTGATTGATATTGATAATTGGATTATCCATCCGCCATATTGGCAACACTTCCCTATTGGTTTCCGTAGTGTTCAACTGGCCACAATTCCAGTAAACACTACGAATTCACTCTTCATCGATTCTTGTAACAATAGCGAACTGACGTTCTCACTTGAGTGAGACTCTCTGTTGTTGTTTATATTCGCCACCGCGGCTCGTCAGTGCCGTATAATCGCCGCGGTATAAACAGTCGGTCGTCGTCGGTTCGTCGCGAGTGAGTTTCAACACCTCCCCTCAATTCGCACGTTCAATAACTCAAACAGCTTTCGATGCTGTGTCTTGGGAAGCCCCTTGGTGAATGCATCGGCAGGTTGGTCCTCCGAACGGATGTGTTTGATGTGGACCTTCCGAAGCTCAACCAGCTCTCCAATGAACATGTATTTCAGGTTCAAATGTTTCATCCGTTGATGACTCCTAGGTTCTTCTGTGAATTGAATACAAGGGATGTTCCCAGACAACCAGAAGACGTATTTTATTTTACAGATTATATCGTATTGAATGTTATTTAAACTTATGTTCGTATATCTGCACCTACAATGTACGGCCCATGCATATTCTTTATCGTATTTATGTACATATGAACTTGACCTTTGTATACGACAATTCGCTAAAAATCTGTTAAACGACCGATATACCCCAGACAACCAGAAGACGTATTTTATTTTACAGATTATATCGTATACAATGTAATTTAAACTCATTTTCGTAGATCTGCACCTACAATGTGCGGCCCGTGCATATCCTTTATCGTATTTGAATACATTGCATGATTTTATTACGACAATACAATCCAAATCAAGAAATTGTGTGCTTATGTACCTATATGAACTCCGAAATAATACGTATAAACTGGTTTTGCTGCATTATATACTATATGTTTACACGTATATTTGCACGTATATTTGTGTTGCAAATTCGAAATACCCACCAAATGGTTGTCTGGGACGATGATCAGCCATGATTGACAGAGTTTGTCGTGCTCTGCATAAAATTATTCGAAATTAAGGTTTTTTAACATGGAATACGATTTATATTATCATAACAACCAGATGCTAGATCTTAGCAGAAAGAAAGAAAGCTCGCAACTTTGCTTGCCACTGGGAGATATATGCTATAAAATCGTATATAACTGCATTGATTCGTAATAATGTGCATGCAATCGAATACCTATGCAAATTAATTCGCATGTCTGATTTCCGTAAAACGTATTTGCTGGCAATCGTAAAAGAATACAAAAAGTTCAATAAAATCGTTTATGATAATACGACATCGATGATTAGACTCGTCTTTAAGGAGGCTTCAAAATGGTGATCTATTTTTAGATCATCGATGACGTATTCTACGATTTCAAAGATTTTAGTTATAGAAATATACGATTTGCTTTTGGTCTAATGCCTTTGAAGCAAATCCTCTTGAATTTATATATTCCAGATAGCGTCGAGGAACCATCATGAGCTGCAGATCGTATCGTCAGGGTATCAAGTCCAGGTACTAACAATAACTTCATGAACGTTGAAAAAATCAGCAATCAGGCAAATAATACATTTTTACGATATAAACTTGAATTTGACAGCAAAAAACGCATTTCTTTGAAATAATCTTATTTTTATAATTTTTTGGGATGAATAAACCATAATTGGTTTAAAGTACAAAAAAAATATAATCTTTTTTTTATTCAACTGACGGAAAATGAGAGCCCTGCACTCAAGTCGCAAAAGACGACCAAATAAGTAGTCAAACTTTCCACATTGTTACGAAAAATGTCGTATATCACAACTTCAATCATCTATGTATATGATGATGTAAATTGTCATAGTATATTCCAAAACGAATCAGGGTAGTCGTAAATGATACGCATGACAAGTCGTGCAAATCGTAATTTAATACAATCCAAATCAAGAATATGTTTGCTAATGTACCTATATGGCCTCCAAAATGATACGTATATACTGGTTTCGCTACATTATATACGATATGTTTACACGTGTATTTGCACGTATATTTGCGTTGCATTTTCGAAACACCCACCAAATGGTTGTCTTCCATGATTAGAAAAGAATCGTTGCTATACACACCTAGCTCGCCAAGGAGGTTTGTTAACCACATTCCTTCCTTGGTTGCCATACAGAGTGAAACAAGTTCAGCTTCTGTAGATGACAGACTGACCGTCTGTTGACGTTTCGTTGACCACGAAACCAGATTACCAAATACCTTAAAGGCATGACCAGAAAGAGACTTTCTGTCATCGACAGGGTTCTCTACCCCCTTGGTGTAGACCAGCTTTGTCTCCGTCTTACCACGCAGATATCGTAGAATCCGCTTTATTCCCGCCCAATGCTCATCGGAAGGCGTCGCTTGAAGCTTGCTGAGTGCGCTGACCGCGGCACAAATGTCCGGCCTCGTTGAAAGAGCCAGATACTGCAAACAACCTAGCAGTTCCTTGAATGGATCATTGGTTGTTTCACCATCCTTCGTCTTCGTCCACTGCACATTCGGATCCATTGGTGTACCTATGGAATTACTGTCAAACATGTCAAAACGTTTAGTATCCTCTCTGTGTAACCCACCTGAGAAATTTCAATTGTTTGTTTTTGATAATATCTGAAAAAAAAACCATTCCCAAGAAATGTTTAACTTCTTTAAGATCTTTCATTTGGAATAACCTTCCAAGTTCGGTCTTAATCCAGACCAGGTTAGCCACCTTTTTACAAACGATAAGAATATCGACAACATAGAGAACTAGGGTTAGCTCTCTAGCCCGAGATTGATAGACGCAACAGTCACTTTTCAGCGGAATGAAACCAAGTTTCTTTACAACTTCGTCGAATCGTTGGTTCCACGATCTGCTAGCTTGTTTTAAGCCATACAAGCTTTTCTGCAGTCTGAAGAGTTGTGAGTTGCCCATTTCGTCGTTCATATATATCGCTTCCTCCAATTGACCATTGAGGAAGGCTGTTTTTACGTCCATCTGGTGAATGGTTGAACCAGACTGGTTAGCTAAGGACAAAATTGTACGAATGCTCTCCATTTTGACAACGGGAGCAAACGTTTCATCGTAGTCATAACCAGGTCGCTGTGAGCAACCTTTCGCTACTAATCTAGCTTTGTATCTTCTTTAATCGAAAATACTCATTTCGATGAGATCGATTTTCGTTCTTTGGGTAAGCTCTCGACCTTCTTCCAGGTCTTATTTCGTTCAGGGCTTTTAATTCTTCGCTGATGGCAATTTTCCACTTTGGCCAGTCATCCCTCGTCTTCAACTGGTCAACAGTTTGTGGAACGTCGCTATTATCTATTGCTATCTTGGCAGTGTAAAATTCTGGCGCCCTTCTATCGCGCGTGCTACGTCTGATCGGCGAACTACAAGCGGGAACCGGTTGTGACCCAACCTCCCCTTCGCCGTCAGTGTGACTGTCAAGATCTTGTGCGCTATCATAATCAGATTCATCAACGTTACCCACGTGATGTTCTTGAATTGATTCTTCATCGTCAACCACGATGACTTCGGGTTCGTCTTCAACATTCTCATTACCCACGAGATGCTCATCTTCGTTACCCACGAAGTTCTCAGACGCTTCTGAACTTTTTTGCTGGAGGTTCGGATTCTATAAATGGCGTATTTTGGCTTGCTGGATGCGAAATTGTAGAATGAAGAAGATCATTTCGACGATCTAGCAATTCTTGCTCATCAAAGACTACGCTACTGTGTATCTCTACTGTACGTGAGCACTTGTTGTATAACCTCTAGCCGTTGTTTGCGTAACCCGCAAAGATAAGTTTCTTTGTCTTTGGATCCAATTTTTGCCTCTTCTCTTTAGGTACTAGAGCATACGCATTGCAGCCAAAAATGCGTAGATTGCTTAAGTCAGGCTTCTTGCCATACCACATTTCGAATGGCATCTTGTTATCCACAAGAGCTCGTGTGGGCGATCGATTTGTGAGATGAGCTGCGCAGAACACAGCTTCTCCTCATAACGATTTCGGAAGATCGCATTAATTCGTAGAGCATTGCTCGTACTTTCTCCATCAACGTTCTGTTGATTCTTTCGCTCACGCCATTCTGTTGAGGAGTATATGGTACCGTTAGAACTAATTGGACGCCTTTTGCCTTGCAAAATTCTTGAAAATCTCGTCCAACGTACTCACGGCCGTTATCGCATCTAAGTTTAGCCAACTTTCGATTAAAATGCGCTGTTGCCATCGCTTCGAACTCTTTAAACTTTTCAAAAACCTCGCTCTTGCGTTTCATTAGGTAGATAATGGTAAAATGTGAATAGTCGTCCGTGAATGTCACGAAATATCGATGACAATCAAACGTTGTTTCTTCCATATATCCGCAAACGTCAGAGTGCACTAATTCAAGTGGCCTACTCGACCTAGGTATCTGCAGACTCTTGAACTTTTTGCTTGACTGTTTTCCAGCTAAACAGCTTTCGCAAACTTCGAAGCACCGACCCGAACCCGAAGCACGACTGTCACCTTTCTTCGACGCGGTTTGCAATGCGTGGTTAGCTATTGCTGGCTCACCTCGTTTTTGAATAGATGAAGTGCTGGTGTTTTGGAGGAGCTCCGAATCAAGGAACAATCGCTTGATGTCGACGATTGAACTTGAGCTCAACTCCTCTGGCGGCAGAACAGCCAGCGCACCCTGGATGTGACTGTAGCCTAGCGGGATTGCCAGCAGCAACGAGTGGACCTTCTCGCCTCTGCTCAGTTTCGCTCCCATCCGATCCATCTCCCGTATGATGAGGTCGTACTCATAAAATAGAGACGACAATGAGTCAAACCTCTTCATAGGGAGATTATTCAAGCGCCCACGCATTGCGATGATCGCACTCGTACCTTTTACTAGGTAGGAGTCGCAGAGGATGTCCATAGCGTCTTTATAGAAATTGACCCCAACAATCTTGTTAAGGACATCATTGTTGATGGCCATCGCAAGCTCGTCCATCGCAGCTTCCTCCTGTTCCATCCGCCTCTGGAACCTTACAGTTCTGGCGGCTTCTTCCTCAGAGTCCTCCAACGACAGCGAGTCCACCTCCTCCGTTGGAATCCGGATCAGGGTGTGGGAGAGCTTCAATCTGACCAGACGTCTCTCAAGCCGCATCTTCCAGGCTCCAAAGATCTCCGTCCGACCGTCGAACAGCAGTTCTTTCGAGAACCCGGCTGCCGTGTGAGGTAGCGCCAAACCAGCCTCGGCCTGAGGTAGCTGCTGGCCTCTGAAGGTTGGTTGACCACCAACTGCTGATTGACCACCAGCTCCGCCTACTGCGATGCACCCTTCGAACTTCGGGTTCGACATCGCAATCCAAAAAAATATCCGTATAGAAAAAACTACAAAACAGTTAAAGCCAGTTAACCACTGGGCCCATAACCTGTTGTAATATTGAAATAATGAACGCAAATTTCTATCGGAAAACTGATATCGTAATCATATTTATTTACATCGAGTGATGCTTAAAGGTCAGGTTGCAATAGTGATTGATATTGATAATTGGATTATCCATCCGCCATATTGGCAACACTTCCCTATTGGTTTCCGTAGTGTTCAACTTGCAACAATTCCAGTGAACACTACGAATTCACTCTTCATCGATTCTTGTAACAATAGCGAACTGACGTTCTCACTTGAGACTCTCTGTTGTTGTTTATATTCGCCACCGCAGCTCGTCAGTGCCGTATAATCGCCGCGGTATAAACAATCGGTCGTCGTCGGTTCGTCGCGAGTGAGTTTCGACAAATTGTAAAGTGTAAAATAAGTGACTTCACTGAACAAATTTCAAAAATAGTAACTGATGAGTGACCAGCCTGAAATAGGGACAACTTCTAGCCCTGCGACCAAATCCCGAGTCCACAGGTGGTAATAGCAGGGCTGCCATTTTTTTTTTCAAAATTTAGAAACGTGTGAAATAAAAATCAAGATGCATCAGACTTCAGCTTATGCAGTTCAATACCATCTATTTCCATCACATTCACAAAAAATCAGGCTAATTTTCAAAAATCAGGCAAATCCTGAAAAATCAGGCACATTGGCATCTCTGCGGATAAGTGAAACCTCATTGAGCAAAATATCCTGACAAACCCTATCATTTTTCTCTAATAATGCATATCATCCAGGCGCATAGCTCGGTACTTACATGGATTTTATTTTTTTCCCAAACCTCAAAAGACATGATAAAACAATCCACTTCAAAATGAGATTTATTTTGACACGTACATTTCTATTACCAACATTATTAGATATTTATGCGTATTTTATTTGTATACGAGGCATTTAAGCATATTACCTAAATTTTCTGCATATATATTACTCTTTGCACATTCGAAGGCGGCTTACTATTTATGAAAACCATATACGCATGTTCATGTAATTCTTTAAATTCCCGGAAAAAAATGTTTATGGAAACAAGATGTTAAAGTAATTTGATAAAAGTTGTATTCCTTTCGTAGTTTCTGCATAAGATGTGAGAAAACCTCATAAAATGAAAGAAGTACGTAGCTTTTTCTGATCAAATGTCTTACAACAATAAAAAGAGTACATTTGGTAAAATTTCATAAAAAGAAGAGTAGGGGAGAATGGTGATACTTGATCCCCTTTTCTTATCTTCATCATATCTTTTTGAGAAAATTTAGCAACTCGCCGACTTTTAAATTTTCTGACAGCGTGTAATTTCGAGTTTGTATGCTCCAAAAGTTATAACGATACATGAACTCGTAGATGAACTAGAAGCAATTCCGAAAGACTTAAAAGAACTGTGATATTTTTTAAGTGACAGGAGGCTTGATCCTTCAATCAGGGTGTCCTAAGCTTTGGCAAAAATCATACAAAACCTAAAGACAAAAGTTTTAAAGACTTTATTTGGCCATATTAGTTTTCATTCCACAGTTTATAAGTGTCAGACAAAAAGAAATCTGAAAGTTTTTCTACTACCCTAGAATCATTGCATACTTTAAGGCGCCATTTCTCAGTTTTTTAGATAAATACTGTATTTTTAGTCCTTTTGAACAGATAACTGGATAAACATTAGCTATTGGACAGATATTAGTAATTTCATGATAACCAATGATCACGATCCATTCAGAAGAAAAATATATCTTTTTGGACACTAAGGATCAATTATAACCATAACGTACATTTTGGAAAACTTCTTCTTCAAAAACTTTGAATTTACTATTGATTTGAAAATATGGCATTATGAAGTTGATTTTATACTCTTTTGATTGACATATTGGAATAGATATTTAATCGTAATTTTTCATGTGAGAAACATTTTAAAGTGATGAAAAAACCTTCGAATCACATTTTGTTAAATTTTTCAAACAAAGTTTAAGAATTTGAAAAACAAATATTTTGAAATTTGTTGAGATAACAGCATTGTTGTTTTGTTTCATTTGGCACATTTTTCTAGAACATTTGATATTTGTAGAACATTCCTTTTTCGAGATATAACGAAGGAATCAAGTATCCCCAGGGATCAAGTATCCTCTTTCTCCACTACTGTAACGGAAATTATTTAATTTTTTTTTCCAAAACTTGCATAGACACTAAAGATCTTAATTTTAGACACTTTTCGGTTAAAGTTTTCACTCTTCAACCATTTTTGGCTAAATTTGGAAAAATATTAAGACTGCCTCATAGTTATATTTTGTTTTAATTATGGTCAAAATTGTTCCACAAATAACTGTTATATTCCACTTTTCATACAAACTATGAAATGAACATACGATTTTCCCACTTTTCCCAACCCCGCTTTTGGACGGGGTTTAGAATTCATTTCTTCTACCTTGCTTAAGATCTTATTTTCTCTAAAAAATCATTCCAGAATTGTTGTCGCTCTTAGACATATCTGCCAATAATTTTAATGTATCGAAAAACGCATGGACTAAGAATTTCTGAGGCTTTTCTTAGATGTAACTTTTGTTTACTACTTGTCAAACGGCTACCACAATTATAGATTGTTAGATTAAAATATTTTGAAACTTAAGTCAACAACATATAGAAAAATATGCTTACGCGAAGCAACGACGATGACAGTTGGATTGAGATTTTTATTTCAACACACATCTAAGATATTCAGAGTAGACCACGTTACCCCACTCTTCCCTATCAACTGTTTTGAAAATTCACTCACCCGGGATGATGTGAAGGCCGGCGTGATCTCCGCCCTCATCTGTTTCCATTCTTCGCCCTCCAGAAAGAAGGGATTCCGGCCAAAAAGTGGATCAGACTCCTTGTCCGTTATGTTTCCGAATTCGTTGTCGTGGAAGTGTTTGAAGTGCTTGCTCAAAATGTCCCGCCCAAGTTCTGGGGAAGTGATCAGGATCCGAGGCGCCCGTTGACTAAAAACGCCCACGAAGTTGAACTTCGACTTGTATTCCCTGTAGAATATTTACGATTTTAAGATAAGTATACTTATAAATATAATGCAGTAATAAGGATACTTACCGATAGATCTTATCGAAATCCTCAACCAATGGATGATTGCGTAAAATAAAGGCGGGAAAATTTCCCAGAAACGGCAAAGGATCGGGTCCAGGGACGTTGCGTTTCTTCCAGTAACCGAAATTCCAAACTAGATATAAATAGAGTATCCCAAGGGCAATCAAAATCAAACTTATTATTATGAGCAACATCTTGTCGATTTTCTAGAGATTCGAATGGTCCCCCACGAACATCCGGACAGACACTGAAACGGACTGGAGAAGTGTTCATCGTTTTATTTTTGCGCAGCATGAGCGGCGATTTTGTTGAGCATGTGTGATCCGTTTTTTTGGAATATTTTGTTTACGAACGAACGAACGAAATCAAGTGTGATGGTCCCGAGGAACAATGTCTCCATCATCCCGAGCAGAAATTTAAATATAGAAGCACGCTTTTTCGATTCTGGTTTTGGAAGAGCGCAAAGCAACAAATAATCTTGAATGGCGTGGATGGTGTTCGAACGTTACCGTTTTGGAATCTCAATTGAATGAAATACTGCCAGTCAAACCCACTACTCCAAGGGTTAAACGATGGCTGTTGATATTATGATCAACTTCTTACTGTTCGATGAGATTGTTGCTTTGCCGAAGATTGCAATGCTGAGTTATAAAAAAAATTATCAAAAAGGTGTTAGAAACAGTCAATAATGTAACACCAATGCAATGATGGTTGATGCGGAATTTAATTAACCTTTGACTTTGATTACTTTCAAACCAACAGGGTGTATCAACAGGGATGAAAATTTTTTTGTTAAGCTAAATATTTCGATGTAAAGAATCTCAATACTATCACCACCTATCACCGTTAAATTCTTACCAAATTTCCTTTTTTATAGGAATTTAACCCATTAAGGTAGTTCTTCCTCGATTACCAAATTTAAAATTTTTCTTTCATTGAAAAAACACCCAGGCATAAAAACTAAAAAAAATCGTATATTCCTTTTTTCATGTCTTCTAACAAGCACCTTTCCTGATAGAATGAAACCACTTGAAAAGTATCGGTAGTTTATGAAGAATGGTTCCATGGGGAGGGCTTTGGTAACTTATTTCTTCTATAATATACATATTTGCCTAAACAATGCACGAATTAAAAATCTAATATAAATATTTCTTATCATTTTGACTTATTCATTTTTTAGTTCTTTTCCATCAATAGTGTTATTTATAAAAACAAAAAGTTTGAAAATACAATTGATAATCTCTAAAATGGTAAACAAGATTTGTATAAGGAATCCGTAAGTAACAAATGGGAGAACTTACTTTCATAGATGGTTGAAATCTTAGAATTTGCTCTAAAATATGGTCAAATGCAACATTTTGTTTTTGTGAATAACTTTTGAATGCATCGATGAAAATTGATGAAATTTTCAGTGAAGCTATCTGGTGATGCAATGTGTACGTGTACAAAAATTGGTGAAAATCTGTCAAGTGGTTTTTTAGAAAGTGTCAAACACTGAAGTTCATTGACAAATTATTTTTTTGTAGGATCGAGAAAAATCCAGAAAAGTCCCTGTAGGAGATTTAAAAACAGCTGAAAATTCATTATTTGACCAAAATTCATATGGTGAATCGTTTAAGGAGTCCTAGAGAATCCAATAGTGAGCAAAAATTTGAATAAAAGTGAAGATTATTGATTCCATGAAGTGAGATGAATGTGATAGGTTATTTTCAAGCTCAATCCGAAAATATGAACAGTGGAAGTAATAAATAAAAAAAGTCAAATTTTTCTAAATGCTTAGTCTAGCTGACTAATAAGTTGGCCTGACTTTGGCCCTTATTCTGCGCCGCGCGTGACGTGATGATAATCGACTCACCCAAGTCACTTGATTCCAGTTGTCACTTAAGCCGAGAAACGTCACTTCGGATGAACTTGTGAGTTCTTACCTTATTCTCGTAGTCACCCTGGGTGAGAATCGTCGCATTTGCGTGACGATTTTAGGTTACAATTGTCGGTACCTTTTCATGTGGCGACGAGATAGAAATTTAATAGAAATTTCATTGAAAACGGAGAAGTTAGGCTGTAAATATTGAGTTTCACTACAGTGTGATAGTTTAAGAATCAATAAAGAAAAATTCACTTTCATATTTGAATTTTTAAATTTATTCATACAGCGAAATAATTTTTTTACCGACGTTATTAATAAATTCAAGCATATAAAATTGGACGAAGGTTAATTTTATTTCACTGTTAATATTCAACATGATAAAAGAACACACTTATATAGCACTTCACTCCATTTTATTCGATTCCCGTCGCTGGGGGAAAATTTCACTTGCACCGAGTAGTGGTGATTTCGGACAAATAAAAGGTTCGGCTTCGAAGTCCTGCCCTAAACAATTTTTCCTCACCCGCAGTATTCCATCCAGCAGTCATCAATTGTTGTGCTTTTTTTTGTTCTTTTCGATGCTAATTCCGAATTCAGCGTTTTCACTTAGGGCGCACAATAATGCCCTTTTTTCTGTTAGTTGCTTGCTGTCACCTTACGACCCGTTGGTGACCAGTTACAAACCGGAATTATCACAAAAAACTTGGTTTCACAGCAGGTTCCCGGCTCAGATTTAATTCGCCAATTGTCCGCTTGGGTCGCGTAACCTGCCCATTTTTCCTTATTGGATAATTTGCTGACACAAACCGATTACGACGTTTTTCGAACCGGAAATCGGATCCGTTATTTAGAAATTTAATCCCGAAAAACCGAACCGCGAGCGGAATCAAAACAACATCAGCGCAATGTCGACCATTTTGACAGATGTGTTCATTCAGTCACTCACCTGAATGAGATACTGGCCCTTATTCTGCGCCGCGCATGAGGTGACGATTATCACGTCACCTCGAGTCACCGTGAGATTTGTCACCTTATTCCCGCAGTCGATGTGGGTTAAGTGACAGAGGTTCATTCATATTGAGTGACTGAATGAACACATCTGTCAAAATGGCCAAACTTGTTCTGTTTTGTTTTGATTTTGGTCGCGCTTCGGATTTTCCGAATCAATTTTCAAAAAAACGAGTTGGAATTCCGGGTTTTAAAAGGCCACAATCGAATTGTACGGCAATGGCAAGCTGCTTGACAAAAAACAGGGCCAAATGGTGTGGTCTAAATGCATTATCCAAGGATGAGTTCGGAACCTGCACCGAGTTGAAGGAGGAACCATCAAATGGGAAAATCGAAGACCCGAATATGTCACCCGAACCAACGGTACATAAAGAAGCGGATTCAAGGCCGAATTCCGAAGTGGGATCAGGTAAGTAAAGTGGTTTTCGTTTTGTGCTACAAGTTGCTAAAAATGCTGTTTGCGTGAAATTCGTTGGATGACCTTCAATTTCACCAAAAAAGTTTTTGTGATCCCAGAAAAAGTGCTATTATTCGCATCAACAACAAGTTTTCACCCTAAACAACATTAAACTGATTATTTTATCAATTGTCCTCAAGGAAACAAACAGTGAGCTGGCCTCGATGGTCATGATCGAGCTGCTCGGAAAGTACACGGACGAAATTACCAGCTACGCCCGGGAGGATGCCATGAAGTGATGATCCTAGCCGATCCAAACACATTCCTGCTGGATCCGTAGCTGTCGCTGAAGCCGGTCCGGTTCCTCGAGGGAGAGCTGACTCACAATCTGCTATCGGTGTTAGTGTCCGAGAAGCTTTTTGCAATTTCTTCCAAATTTTTAAAAGACGTTTTCAATAAAAAGTTTTATACTTAATTAATTTGGTTAAAATACTCTCTAAATAAACAAAAAATAGAAATAGAACTTAATTAATTAGTGTTAACACTTTAATTTAACTATTTAGGGCCTTTCATTCCCACGTACATAAATTTTCTGTTAAATTTCTATTTCGTCACCACCTGAAAAGGTAACGACAATCCTCACCGATTGCCGAATTAGTTCAGCGATTCTAGATTTGTTCGTGAAAATTGTTTATAAAATGGTACTTTTTTAATGTTGTTGAACATTTAGAGCCAAATTTTTCCCTGTTCCATAAATTTTTCATTGAATTTCTATCTCGTCACCACCTGAAAAGGTACCGACAATTGTCACCTAAAATCGTCACCCGAATGCGACAAATCTCACCCACGGTGACTACGAGAATAGGGTAAGAACTCACAAAGTTCATCCGAAGTGACGATCCTCACCTGAACCGACTGCTAGAATAGAGTGACTTGAGTGACTCGACTATCATCACGTCACGCGAGGCGCAGAATAAGGGCCACTGTCACTTTACCCACATCGACTCCGGGAATTAGGTGACAAAAGTCACGGTGACTCCGAGGTGAGGTGACAATCATCACGTCACGCGCGGCGCAGAATAAGGATGTTTATTTTTACAAGGTTGAGCTGCCCACAAAAAATAAACAAAATACGGTGATATTATATATTTTTATAGCAAAACGAACTTTTTAGCGGTCACCTGGAAGGTTTCCAACCAGAAACTTTTCGTTGACAAGTCTCGCCTGGATGTTCCGGAGATAAACAAGGAAAAAAATGGATAAATTTAACGTCTAGTACTTGAGGTAGCTAACTTTTTGTTGAAACTGCAAATTACTTAGTCTTTCATGAGGATTGACACGGTGAATGGCTAAAAATACAAAGAAAACTGCCTCCAAATGTGACCGTTTTCTCTGCAAAGCTCTTTAATAGGTCCTAAAAGTTTAAACCTACTCTGCCGTGTTACGCCGAAGTGATGCATAAACCACTTTTGTTTTTAGCGAATAAAGGCGATTTTTTCTTTTTCCTTTTTATTCGTTGACCTGGGACTATTCATAAAATGTCATCTGTAGAAATTATGCACAGATAGATGACAAATGCAGCCTTTTGAAAGAATTGTGTTTCATTCTGCGTAAAATTCGTACAATTGCTTAAAATGGATATGCGTCAATTCGGCGTATAAACGTTTGTTTTGATTTGACGATTTTATGTCGGAGTGACGTTTATCCATAGTCTTATCGTGCAACTGGAACAAATTTCGTTCTTCAGTTAAAATGGTCAGTGCGTTGAATTTTTTTAAATCGTATTCGAGTGAGGAAGAACTATAGGGTGTCTAGCGACCAAAACTGGCTGAAATCAAAGAAGTGGAATTCGTCAGAAATTCGTTTTCGTTTCATTATAAATCTTGTTTTAAAGGAGATTGAAAGCGAATTCCATTAATGACAGTGGAACAACTCAAGGAAGAATCGCGCCTGGACTTTTACATCCATCTGCGGTTCACATTAGAAATGAAAACAGAGGAATAGAGGTTGAAAAAAAAACGATTTTAAAGAAACTTTGTCCACTAATGCCAGATAATAAGAAAGATTTTTAGGAAAAGCTCGACGAAAAAATATTTTTGGGGGAATTTTTATTTATAATTGTTTCTCATTTTGAAACTGGAATTCTTCTCATTAAAAAAATTCGAATGCACAGCTTTAAAAATAAATAATACAATTGATGTTTAACTATGTTTAAGTTGGGACTGGAATCGTGCCATTACGCAAAAACGATGGTAGAGTGATCAAAAGTGAAATATGTTTATTTTGTGCCGAAGGAGGACTATCAGCAAAATTTGTTATAAAGTTATGATCATTCATTATCCGGACACTTTATTTTGGTGATAGCTACGTTAGCAGACCTTGGATAAGCAAAAAATTAGTAGCGTTGTGTTCATAATGAAAAGGACTATCTTGCCTATTTCTTTAGATTTTTAAATTTACGTGTATTTGAGATATTTACGATACAAAAATACATGATAAAAGTAATTTTGCACAACCGTCTTGAAAAATCTTCATTGTCGATGTCATTGCTTTGCAAATGTTTTGTTTCTGTGGTAAAAATAATAGATCAATACATGAATGAAAAAAGTGTGCAAAGATAAAAAAGAGATTTTATGATAAATTAAGAGTATATGTTGAAATCAACAGTAATTTTTTTTTATATTTTTACATTAAATATCATATTAACAGCTTCGTTTTGTCCGTAGAAAGTTTTTCGATCAAATGAACAGTTTTTAAAATACACACGTTTGTAACTGTCCGGATTCTAATGATCATAGCCTTACCTTCGACCAAACTCTAGATTCGGTCGAGCTTCAGGAAATAGCAAACGTTATCAAAAATAGCATTGATTTGGAAAAAAGTGGTTCATAGTATGCATTATAGATGGCGCACGTGTTGCCCAAAAATTAAAGTCGAATAATTTCTTCATTTTACGCTATCACAAAAACCACTTGATAGAACATCACAAAATTTTGCATATAAAAACATTACATTACCAGGTAACTTTACTGAAAATTTTATCAATTTACATTCATGCATTCAACAGTTATTCACAATACAAAGTGCTCTAGATAAAACTGCAATAATAATATTATTATTTTTTTATGGGAACATTACATTTTTTTTTATACGCAAATACTTTTCATAAACAATAACTGAACTGGATATTTTTTTCCCCTAAAACAAAAACTGGCTGACTTTGATTACTATTTCAAATTGTAATAACTATTAAAATTATAAATGCGATCTCTTGAAATTTGAATTCCTCAACGTAATCTTGATGATTTAACTAATTCAGAAATGATTTCTGAATTAAGATTCCAGATCAAAATTTCAATTTGAGCCACAATTGAAATTTATTTCAGAGCCCTCAATCATCAATCTAGTATTTTATATTTGATGTTTAGGGGTTTCAATCTGAATTCAATATTTAATATTTTTAAATATTAAATCAGATTTCAGATTTAGGTTTTATTCATACCAAAATAGCTTGTTCTAAAAGTGAAATCTCCTCACTGAGAGAACAGCTGTCAAAAAAAACTTCATAACAACCGAAGCAATTGCTTTAAGCGACTGCTCGGCTGCTCGATTTAGTTTAGCAAAAGCAATTGCTAGGTTTTTTTTCATACCATCTTATAATCCAAACCAAAAAAAAAATCAAAATATCTTTTAAATTCTATTTTCTAATGATGATGCGAACCGAAAATCAAGAATGCTAATCTAGATACGTAATGCGAAATATGTAAACAGAAATACAATTTAGATTTTGTAAATAGAGAACCAGACCCCTGAAATGGGTTTAATTTAATTTGAAATTTTAGTATTATTCAGGAATGAATTTCTATCATAAGTGAGAAAATTTTGAAAATCTGTAACAGAATTCTGAAACTGGGAATAGTTTTTGGAGTTGGGAATCTGTTCTGCCTTGAAACCTTACTCAATTATCAAAATTCGATAAGGAATTTTAAAATTTGAATGTAACATAGTGCAGTGTAGTTTGCTTTTCCTGGACGGGTTTTTTGAGGAAACTATTGAGAAAAACCTACTCTTGCAATGACTTTTTTGCCTAAGGTTAAGGATTTGAATAGACTTCTCCAGCTTTTCACTGCCTTTTCATTTCCGTTTTCTTAAACTCCGAATGAATAATTTTAAGTCTGCCACTATTGCCCAATGTATCGCTGGAATCTATCGCTCTTACACCACCATTTGAATTTAGCCGCATCTTTTTCAAAACGCGTTAGTTCGCCTCCGAGTCACGCGACTGAATGATAAAAAGTAGTGCCTAACTCCAGGGGCAAAAATAGTCAAAGAATTCAAAGATTTTTTTCAATTTTACAGTGAAAACTGTAACTTTTTTTTCTGCTAGGATTAACTTTCGTATTAAATTAATAATTATGAACGTCGGATTTTAGGCACTAATTCATACATGTCTCGATGAACCCAACGATTAGTGGGCCAAAGAACGTTTTGATAAAATGTATCTCCATTCCAAGCTGCTTTAATCAATTGTCTTTCTATTATCGGTAAAATCATGTTTAAAGAATTTTCACCTTACACAAAACTTGTACACATGACACATTTCTATGTTATTTGTTTCCGAACAACACTTGTCATGGTATGAAATTTAACAAATTCTACAAATAATTTTCAATTTTTTTCATGCTACATATTTTTTTGGAAAATTTAGTAACTCGGCGTCTTTTACAGATTCTGAAAGCTTGTTATTTAAATTTATGCGCTCCAGAAATAAGAGCGCTTTTTCATCCCGTACATATTGAAGGATTCTCGATCCTTCGCCGACTCGTCCGTCTCGTCCGACTATTTTTTGGCAATATTACTTTTTATTTATCAGTTTTAAAGTCTTAGATATAGAGATTCCTGAAAGTTTGTCTACAACCCTATACAAAGCATACTTTTAGGCGAAATTAATTTTTTTTTGCAAAATCAATCTTTAAAGATTTTTTAACCAGGCAATTGCTTTTTAAAATCATGGTTCAATTGAACCCAGAAATAACATGATTTAAGAACTTTTTCAAAAAAAAAATCACTTTTGCTCTGCAATTGAAGCAACATGAAGTTTCAATCATTTCTCAACAATTGAGTATTACAATAAATATTGTTGATAAGTTGGAAAGGGTTGAAAATGATCAAAAAAATCTTCAAATCACATTTTGTTAAATTTTCATCAAAAATACTCATAAAATATTTTCTTCTTCAATTTTCTAGGGTAACAGCAATTGGCAAATTTTTCTAAATTATTATATTTTTTTAGAGATTCCAGTTACTAGATACCATTTATTAGTATATAAGAGGGATCAAGTATCCTCAGTAGACCGCTGCAAGCTTTGTATGGAAATTTCAAATTCTTAAATGTTTCATCTCTCATAACTTTTGGTTCTTTTTGCCAGAAATAAGAATACATTTTTTAGAAGCGATCCATACAGTCCTGAATTAGTGCAAAGAGTTTCAATTTTGTATGAAAATTTGTATGGGAAAACAAAATTTATCATTCAGAAATCGCAAGAGATGTACTGAAAGTTCCAAATAATATAAATTTTAATGAAAAATGTTCCTTGATTCTTGCAGTACAGTTCATGTGTTCAACGCATAAACCTAACTTTTACCCCAGAAAAGATATGCGATGTTATATAATCAATTTTAATCTTAGCGTTTTTGACTTCGTATTTGAATGCTGTGGATGGAGGAGGATAAAAAATCTCAAAAAACTACTTTGCATATCATATCATTGATTAATACAATCTTGCAAAAACATTTCATGAAATTATTTAAAGCTCTAGCAAGTAAAGTCTGCCATTTGTAAATACTATTCAATAGATTCTAATTTTTTATTTTGCAATGGTTATAATTTTTTTCATGAAATGCTTAACTTAGGGTTACCATAACCGGCGACACCAAAAGATTCGAATCCCGCTTATCCGAACTCCAGTTTTCTGAGTTCCCGCGATTTCCCAGCCATCAGTCCCAGTTATCAGGTTGACACAAGATCGATACATTAATCGAGCTTTGCGCCTGGATGGTATGCAAAAGGATTAACAGTAGAACCCCGCTTACCCGAGCTAATCGGGGGAGGGACAACCTTGGATAAGTGAATTCTCGGATTGAACGAAAAACTTTGACAAACCCTATCCTTTTGCTCTGATATTGCATATCATCCAGGCGCATAGCTCGATTCTTACATGGGTTTTATTTTTCTATATAATTGACGTTTCTGTGAAGTTTAGATTTTAAACAACGTCAATAATACATCGCAATGATAAAACTTATTTTTAAAAGTATTTTTCAATAAAACTGGTGGCTCGGATTACGCGGAAGTTTGGATAACCGGAACTCGGATAACCGGGTTTCTACTCTACATATTTCGTGCTATCGGAGGTTGCATCGAGATATTTCAATTTAATCATGTTAACAATAATGTCTTGGAGGTTATGTGACTTACATGACAATTATAAAATTTCTTTTAAAATAAGTATTCTTGTACTAGGTTTAACTAAATGTTGTGCATATTGGTTACTGTTTGCATACTAAAAGGCGCTTATCGCGCTCACTGTTTACAACGACCAAAAATGCATGTTTATGAAAACAAAATGTTAAAGTAATTTGTTGTAAGCTATGATCCTTTTTTTAAATTTTTGCACAAGATGTGTGTGTGTGTGTTGGCCTTCCGGTGGAAAAAGATGAAATTGGTTTTGGAAGCGCAGATTATTAAGGCTGCTTCCGGATGTGGGTAAGGAAGTTCAGATTTTTAAGGCTGCTGTTGCAGATTGTTTGTTTTGATTTGGCCTTCTGGTGGAAAAAGACAGAATAAGCTTTAGAAGCACAGATTTTTAAGGTTGCTGCTTCTAATTTGTTTTTTTTTTGTTTGGATTTTTAAGGCTACTGCTGTTGATTGTTTGTTTTGATTAAGCCTTCTTAACTCTATTGAGAATAGAGTTGAAAAGGAATGTAGTGATGAGATGAAGGATAAGCAGAAATTAAATAAAATGTGTAGGATGGAGAACAAAGATGTGGAATATGGAATAAAAAAATAAGGATATTTGTTAAAAAAAAAATTTGTTCTAAAGGAGAAAAAAAACAAAAGTCGATGCGTAAAAAGGTTCTGAATGAGAATAGAGGTGAGAAGGAATGCAGGGATGAGATGAAAGATATACAGAAAGTAAACAAAATTTAATTAAAAATAAAATAAAATAATAGTTGTATTCGGCAACACTGAGAGAAATAAAATGAAATAAATAACTATGGCAACGTTTGCTATTTTGGCAACACTAGGCAAACAAACAAAACAAAGTCAGTCATTGATCAATTCTTGTGAGCGACAGACGTGTAGAAGTAAATTTCTGGATTGAGATTCGTAAAATCACGACAGTATGGTATCCCTACTCTGGTTCCCTATACTTGTGTTCGAAAAAAACATGTTAGCTGGTGCATACATTTGAGGTAAAATCGATCAGCTTATTTCATTTCAACCTTGATAAATGTGAGGTTTTTTAAGCAATATAATATTTTGGTGATACGTTACCCAGATAGAAATAAACCCAGAGAGAAGTGCTTTCCGAACTTCATTATAACTACCCATCTTTGTTTTGTTGGCTGAAATATTCAAGATTTAATAAGCACAAAGCTCTATTTTTTTAATTATTCAGTTGTTGATTTTCTTTTGATTTAACACGTTTCGCATTTTAAAGATCCAAAGCTTTCACAACTGCTTTTTACTTCAACAAGTTGACAGCTCATTTTAGGGTGATCTTTAGATGAAAAAGATGCAGACTTCATCTGTCGTAAATCTTCTTTGGTTTGAAGTGATCAGTTCTTATGTCTAGCATAACTTCAGGAGTGAAATGCTTCAAGTCGATAACTACTCGAGTGGTTTGTAATCCAACCAAATTCCTCCAAGTGCCATCGTTAGGAACTCCTTCGGATCCAAAGGAAGTGGATCCTTGGTTTTCGGATTCACAGTCACTTCAAACTTTTTGATCACTTCGTAGATGCCTCGCTTCACCTGCATTTTAGCGAAACGCATGCCCAAACACTGGCGAGGTCCATCACCGAATGGCATGTAACAACCCTTCTCACGGTACTGGTTTACGCCGCCATTTTCCGGACTGAAACGATCGGGATCAAATTTCAACGGGTTCTCGTAATACTCGGGGTCTCTCTGAAGTGACCAAATGCTTATCATGGCACAAACTTCCTTTCCAATAAGAACATTCTGATTCGGAGTCAGCTCCACCTGGATGGGTTCTGTACACTTTTTCGAGATTAGACCTGCCGGTGGCCAAAGGCGCAGGGCTTCGTTGATCACTTGATCCAAATAAGGGAGCTCCTGAAGGGCTTCGAATGTAATGGAATCATTCTTGGGCGTTGCGTCGTTCAGTTCTTGGCGAAGTCTTTTCTGAACCGCTGGGTGTTTGGCGATTTCATACAGTGTGTACGATATCGCTACACTCGATGTTTCGAACCCATCGATAAAGAACGTTACTCCGTGGGCAGCCATATCAACTTCAGATATTTCTTTTTTATTTTTCAGACTGATAAGATGCTCGAGATAATCGTCCCGCTTGATTGAGTTCGACTCCCGATAACGAACTGCATCGGCCATGAGGTTGGTAAAAAAACGCTCGATATCTTTGGGAATCAATCGCAGCTTGAGCAATCTTGCTAAGGGTGGGCAAAGGCTCATGACTGTCAAAACCAGCAGGGCCAACGGTGAAGTTGACAACAGACGGCGGCCTTGCTTGCGAATCTCAGCATTCTCATCGGTAAATGACTGCGCATCGGCCGCGAAAATGCAGTTGGAAACAGCATCGGTTGTAAATTTGGCTGCCAATTCTTTAGTTTCCAGAGGAGCTCCTTGATTTGCCTTCAAATAGGTGGTCATTCTGCCGCAAACATCTTCAATAAGGCTGTACAATGCTTTCATCTGTAATATTTTAAACCGCTTTCAAAATTTGAAACAAGAAATCAATCAACCCCTTATCAACAAACCCTCAGCGTTGTGAAAGCAGGTGTTATTTCCGATCGTTTGCTCTTCCACTCTTCGCCACTAAGCATGAAAGGATTCCGCCCGAATAGCGGATCTGCATCCTTGTTTGTGAAATCTGCAAACTCATTATCGTGGAAGTTTTTGAACTGTTTGCTTAAAACGTCGCGGGCCAGCTGCGGTGAGATCACCAACATTCGAGGGGAGCGTTGACTGAACAAACCCACAAAGTTGACCTTCGATTTGTATGCTCTAATAAATAAATAATAAGAAATTTAGTGACCATCTAAGTATATGACACAAAACGCAACCTTACCGATAAATTTCGTCAATTTCTTCCAAAGAATGTTGGTTGCGAAGGAAGAAGGAGGGGAAGTTTCCCAAAAACGGAAGCGGCTTGGGACCGGGAACATTTCTTTTGGTCCAGTAGTCGAAGTTCCATACCAGGTACAGATATAGCGCTCCAATAGCACCCACAATCAAACTCAACGTCAGTAACATCTTGAACCGGCTGCCGCACTGCGAATTGTCCACGACACGAGACGCGAATGCGTACACACTGATCGCTGATAGAGAGAAACACGCTGTTTTATTCAAACGAGCGATTATTTTTTTGGGAGATATCGTTAGGGTCAAAGAATCGATTATGGGACCAGATGGCTGAGAAAATTTGAAATTAAGATAATAAACTCAAAACGGTTAGCACGGAACAATGAAGATTCATCCAATTATCTTAAATTCACTAAAACTCAAATTATATTTTTGCTGAAAAATTCACAAATTTAGCTCTACGAGAATCTTAATGGTCATGGAAAAAATCTGACATTTATTGAAATTGCATAACCACAGGGGCTAAACGTTTTGAATCTCTTTGGTTGTAGTTTTTACACTCATTACACCCATACAAAAACCATTAAAACTGCATCATAGCGATAATTGTATGAATTTTATTATTTTTGCAATTGTTTCCTCAGTACTGTAGTTTTTCGAATTAATCACTGTTCGATTTTATCAATACCGTAATCCGGGGTAATATTGATCACTTTTTTCAATATATTTTGATTATTTTTTCTGTTAAGGGGAATGTGGCTTGTTTCATATTTTCAAAACCAGTACTGGAGTCTTATGAACGTAAAACGTGGATGCAGAAATATATTAGACCTCATTAAATTTGATTTAAAAATCGTTTCCGTCTCTGTTCAGAATTTAATGTTTTGGGGTGACATTGATCAGTCTCTATTCTGACGGTTCACGGACACCTTCATAATATTTAAAGAGGTTGATTTATCAATTTAACCTTGATTTTTAACGTTTCATTTTAAAAATATTTATAATCTAAAAAAGAACTAAATGCTGCTTACATTTAGGGGCAAAAATAATTATAATTGCTAAATAGTTTGATCTTCAAAATACAAATGAAATTTGTAAACCTTAGGGGAGAATGAGGATACTTGATTCCTTAGCTATATCTCTAAACTGGAATGTCTTACAAAGATCAAATATTCTAGAAAAATGTGCCAAAATGAGCAAAATAATGCTTGTAGTTTAAAATTTTTTAACAAAATAATTTTTTGAGTATTTGAACTTTGTTTGAAAAATTTCAGAGAATGTAACTTGAAGATCTTTTTTTTATCACTTTAAAATTATCCTTACATGGGAAAATTATGAAAAAAATATATGTTCCAATGTATCAATCGTTCGAGCGTAAAATGAACTTCATTATACCATATTTTCAAAGCAATGGAAAACTCTCAAGTTTTTTCAGAATTTTTTTTCTAAAATGTTGATTATGGGTACAATTGATCCCCTAGAGTTGGGTACAATTGATCCCCCTTCCAAACGCCATATTCTTCTTCTGAATTGATCGTTATGATTGCTGATTACGAAATTACTAATATTTATCCAAAAACTAATATTTATCAAACAATTGTCTGAAGAAAAGAGCAAAAATAATTAATTTTCTCTTAATTATAAAAAATAGCGCCTTTAAGTATGCAATGATATTAGCGTTAAGACAAAGTTATAGAATTTTCTTCTTATGTCTGCTATAAATTGTGAAATGAGAACAAACATGACCAAAATAGTCAATTAACATTCTATCTTGGGGTTTTGTTTGATTTTTATACAAGGATTAGGGCTTTTTGAATAAAAGATCAAGTCGCCTTCAATAGGGGATCAAGTCTCCCCTAACTTCAGAAAAACGCAATTTTTTTCTGGGAATCTGGGGGCTCACCCTCCAAATGGTGGATTAAGATGTGCAGAACAAACTTTTGTATGGGGCCGACTAAAAAAAAAACATGTTTAGAGGTTCCGCAAGCGCGATCTTTGAAAAAAGTCCACTTTCAAAAGATTTGATTTTAATAAATTCTGGGTTCAAAAATGTTCATGAAATTTATTTATTTTATATTTTTTTAATTTTGTTTGAGTTAAATACTACATTCAAAAAATTAAAAATGAACCAATTTGTATCAAAATGAAAAACAAGCAAGCTATTTCCAAGAAAAAAAATTTTATTGTCCAAAAATTTTGTAATCAACTGACCAAAATGTGTACCAAGCGTGAAATATTTCTAATACCAATGCCATCAAAAGATGCGGATTTTTGTGCAATTAAATTTTGCTGAACTAAATATGTTGTTTGTATCATCGTGTGAAGAGCTATTCACGGTTTAATCCTTAATGAAAATCTCAATTTTGGATATTTTTTGTTTATTTTATCAAATTTGTCGTAATAAATGCCTACTTTAAAATCGAAATACTTGCCGAAAAAAGACTTTGATGGTTTAAGGAAGTCATCAGAAGGCCATATGCCAAATTTGAGCGGAATCGGACAACAGGAAGGGGTTGCACTGAATCTCAAGTGTGAAAGGGATTCTGGCACATAGTGTTCTAAAGAAGCATAAAATACTGGTTTTTTATCATAATTTTTTTTCTCTACCAATCGATTGCTTGATTATGTAGATTTTATTAAAATTTTAATTAAGAATCACATTTCACTTGAAAACTGCAACTCGATTGGACTTAAAACGAAAAAATTAAGGCTGTTCAAACGTTGTAATTTGTGGCAAATTGTCGTTTAACACACAATGAGTACATTTTTTTGTTTTGTTTTTAGATCTTCAATTCTCTCTTAGGATGTTATTCAGAGCATAGATTTGAAGGTTCAATGATAAAACTTATTTATTTGTGCTATTTAACCTGTTATTTTAGGATGACGGCATTTTACAAACTGTAACTCGCGGTTGCTCAGCGGGTGGGTGGTTTTTACTGGTGGGTGGAATTGGGTGAAATGAGTGAGACTCAGGGTCGGACTTTCTACGGTTGTCACTTGCAGGGCTACTTTCTCCCTTGAGAAACTCAGATAGAGATGTCCAAAAGGCGGGATGGCAAACCAGTGTTACACATGCGAGTGGTACCTCGCATGTTACCAACCGTTGCTGGATGCGTAAATTATAAAAGATCTTGTAACATCTCAGAGGAAGGCATGGGATGACGGAGATTAAGTCGGTACAACTCAAAATGTGGTAGTAAATCCAATTAAATAGACACTAAAACAGGGCGGCTAACGTGTTACAAATCATGATGAGCTTATTTATTAGTTTAACAGGCCTAAATACGAGACGTCACTCTATTATTATAAATACTTGCGGTTTTGTTGTTATGGGTATAAACTTTTCAAGGCTCCGAATTTCTTGCGATTTCTCCTCAGAAGGGCAGCTACCTCGGTGGATTTGTACATGTTTCGGCGTCCCGAAACAGTGTCCAATTCTGGCTGACACAAGCGGTGTTCCGCACGATGGTTGTGGACTGAATTGAGGTTAAGTCCTCCTTAGGATATTCTGGTTGTAAATCCTTGTGATGGCTGTTTGCTTTTGGCCACATTATAACCTAAGGGTGAGTTAGCCTGCCCAGCATCACTAAGAACCCCCCTCAAAATGCCTCAGGGTCGGCAATATCCGCGAAATAGCTAGCGAAAGGAAACACTGAGTCTTGAAGAGACGAACTTTCCACACTTTATTGGTCGACAAACTACTGTGCCCACTCCCACTTTCGAATCTATCTTTATAATGGGCTTTTTAACTCCTACCTCGCTACTGTTGATCTCACGAACTCCAAGACTTCCTGCTGAGCGACGGGCTGCTCGGCTCTTGACGGTCAGCTTCTGCTCCGGGGGACTTCAGCACTGCCCTGACTCCCAGTTCCTGATGCCGGCGTCCTGGTAGTTGAACGAATCGTCGTATTCGGATACTTAGGGACAGTCGGTCGCTTCGGTAAGCAGCAATAACGGTGCTTTTTCGGCAATTATCGGCCTCAACTGCACGTGCTTCTCGTCCTCCGAACAGCTAACTTCATACGAGACAAATAAAAAGGGGTCCTGTTGGCGCAATGGGGTAGAAAGCAAGGGCATTAGGGTATCTTCCAACGGTACGGGTTCCGGGGCGGCGGTCACTTCTCACCTGGTCGTATGATAATCCTTTTAACACGGATTTATCAGACTCTGTGGTTCACTATCACACTTTAGTAACGCAACTGGTATGGTGTGTAGCGTTTCAATGTTTCTTCTGAAGTGATCGCTCTAAGTAAAGGGCATTGCCCCCGGAACCGGGATACGGTCCCATCCTGGGATTACGCCCCATTGCGCCACTTGTGAAGCCCGCCTATGACGGCCTTTTCGCCTGTTGAGAGCAGCGCCATCTGTTGTTCGCCACCGTGCTCGTTCGTCTACTGGGCCATTTCATGCTTGTCGTGCCGATGATGTATGGTACGGTCCGCCTCCTCTCCACGCCAGCACTACCTTCGCACATTTACAAAACTACCGCGATGATTCCCAATGACCTTGGGCTTCTAAACCACGCACCGGTTACAACATGCACTCGCTACCCAATGAGGTCGATCTGGAGCTTGAACGGAGAAACAAAAGAAAAAGGCCCCTTGGACCTAAGCAGAGGAGTTACTACCCTGTGACTTCATATATGTAACCGCATGTTTACAATAATTTTTCACATTATATAAATATATACATTTTTAGAACTTTTACCTTTTTCTTTACAAACTGGTTTTAATATGTTTTTGATGTTTCTGTTGTTGTAACGTTTTTCGATTTGTTGCTGTGTTAATAAGTTTACTTAGTACTTTTCCGCATGTTTTAAAAATCATAACCTATAAATTTTACCTTTGATTTTACAGAACAATTGAATGTCCGTATACTTTTTGGTTTTAAGCACTTTTAACGATAGGTTTAGCTGTTTAGTGTAGAAAAAACATATTTTAGTTTAGCTTTTTCACAAATACCGCATGTCATTTTCAAACGTACTACTTTCCGTTATAGCTTTTTAAATCACTTTTAACTTTCCGTTAATTATCGATTTCGTGATAGATTTTAACTTGTGAACGTCTCTTTTGTTTTCGCTTTTAACCTGTAATTTTAGTAAATCATATTTAATATACATTACACCACTTTTTAAAAATACTTTTCTTTTTTCAACATTACTTTAGATTTTTACACACGGCGCGCACTTCATGCCTCTAAGACGTTCACGAACGGAAAAACCCTTCGTGGGCTAGGCCAATATCAAAGCAAGCTCTACAAATTCATCCGGCCGTCGCACTAACAAAAACGTCAGAAACTTTATTGGACGGGTGCGACGTTCATTGGGTGATAACACTTCCTCGCATTAACAAAGAAGTGTTCATCCGACGCCCATGGACACGTCCCGCGAGAGAAGTGCACGCTATTTTTTTTAAACTCAAAATTAAGTAGTTTTGGTTCAAAACAGCACTTCGGTGGCATCCCTCAACTTTGAGTTTGACTGGGCAATAGCAAAACTAAGTTCTGATAGGCAACTCAATACTAAGTTCGGCAGCCGAACTCGAATTTATCCTTTTTTTTCTAGGGTAGCTTGTTTTCAGGGAATTAAAGGATGGTTCAAATTTGTTGTACCCGGATGTTGCTGTTCCGGTACATTGCATTGCAATTACAGAGCGGTGGAATGTTTTGACACTCCCGGTCAAAGAAAACTTCCGGATGTTACTTCCCACGGGAAGTAAACAACATCCGGAAGTTTCCGGACATTCCAAGCCGCTCACCATATGATTACAATGACGGACAGAATTTTACGCTGACACGGTGAACATGCATTCCATTATGAAGTTCCTTCATAGTCTTCCGGTAGTTGTTCCGGAACGACAAAATTTGCGACGTGTTCGTTGGTTGCTGTTCCGGTTCGGACTGAACTCGCTAAGTGTTTTCAGTCCAACAAAGAGAGTTCAATTTTTAGTTCATAATGTCGAACTCAGCTTTGATCCTTCGCCGAAGGAAAAAAAAGGGATCAATTTTGAGTTCGCAGTTCGAACTCTGTTTTGATCCATCGCAAGGAGGAAAAAGGGTACTTAACTTTAAGTTCATAGAATCGAACTATGTTTTGAACCTCGGTCATACTTAATTTTGAGTTAAAAAAAAGAGCGTGTGTGGCTGCGTACAAATGGGAGTAGGAGGTAAAATGGTAGGAATCCTCTGAGAACCTTTGGATGAGTGGCGAGTGTTGACATTTGTCAATCAGGGTTGTAGTCGGATTAAGTAGTGTGTCAAAGACACATTTCTGAGAATGTAACGAACGGTTACAAAACATGATGGGGCATACAAAAACACTCTATTATTCCACCATATAATCATTATTAAACCTCCAAAAAAGCTGGAATATATTTAATTTCTTAAGTTCATTTGAGTAAGAAGCAAAAACCATCCTAGTTTTTGTTTTAATCTTCTTTACATATAATTTTTAAAAGTAGAAATATTACATCAAAATGTATCAAAACATTGTATGATTTTTTGAATTTTTTTGAGTTTGTAAATTCATAAAATTCTTTCTTGCCTTATGTTCTAAGCGTATCACCCTCAAAATGCATTGGTCAGATAAGTTGTCTAGTCAGCCATTTCATCAAACAGCCGTAGGGTCATTTAACCCGATAGGCCCATTTAGGAAACCTTTCCCCTATTAATTTATCTTCTATACCAATATATTTTTTTCAGCCGGAAGCATCCAACACCTATTTTTTGGCAATGTTCAGAGTGTAAGAAAAAAGAGGAAGCGCTGTTCAATTTTTTAGCCCCGCGCAACCCGTGAAAACCGGAAAATTATGAGATTGGCGTTTGATTCCGGGAACGATGCCACAATTCACATCGGTCGATACGGAACCTGCTCCAAACAAGATTTTCGACCAGTAATCCTATAATGTTCAATGAACTTAACTTAACTGAATATAAAGACCATGCTTTCGGTTGGGGAAACGCTGCCCTGCGCAGGTTAGGCGAAACAAAAAGAAATGATATAGCAGATATGTTAGTATAAAGGTATAAATAAAATAAAATTATTAAAATGAGAAAGCCGGGAAATTATTTCAGAAAACGAATAAAATCTCGATTCGTCGATAAGGATTCTTAACAAACTCTGGTACCAATAACGATGAAACAACCAGTTCATTTATTTTTCAAAAGAACATTTCTTAACTTTAATGTATTATTTCTTCAAAAGTTCTTCTAATACACTACTCAATCTTTTGAAACAATCAATTCTTTCCCTATGCTCCTCTGCTCTTTGCCTCCTCCTTTCTTCCTTCCTCTGGCATTCTTCTTTATAGGCTTCGAGAAGCTGGGATAAAAAAAAAACTCAGGAATGGTCATAATTTAGCAACTAGACTTCCCGGCCTTGTTCCGTAGAAGCACATAATCTTCTCGGTTCCAGACAATGTACCCGTCGTTCAGGACAAGGTCGTAATCTTCAAGAATAATTTCCTGAGCGCCTTCCATTTCAGAAACTGATTACTACTGTATCGTTTTTCCTTTGAAAATTCCCAGCAAAACAAACAGTTTGATGTTTTTTTATTACCATAGTGATATCGGATCGCGTTGATTCTGTTTTGCCCGCAGCCAGTGGAGAAAACGAAAACGGCATTAGAGAACAATTTCAAGTGGATATTTTGAAACTTGGAAAGTTCGTCCAGTTTAGTAAAAAATTTTTTAAAATGGTGGTATCAAGCTCCTTTTGCTACTAAATAGTGCACCGATGAACAATCTTATATTCATAAACAATCTTAAAAACTACGATAATTATTCCTGAAAACGTCGAAAAAATTCGAAAAACATTTATGGTTTTTGTCAGAGCTCAACATCTGATTGGTTTTTTGATGAGCAAGTTGATGCCGTTTTGATGCGAAAAATAGTCCAGAATCTACTGAAGAAAAGCAGTGGAGAAAATATTATGATTATAAGGTTTCTAAAATTTAATGCCAGAGTCTATCAGTCATTAATGACTCAGCAGAACGAGCCCTAGGAAAAGCAGGAGAACATAATGGATTTGGTCCGAACGCTGACCACGAAAAACATAATGTGTTGATGATTTTTGCAGAAAACCGAAAAAATCAAAAAAAAAATCTTTAAAATCATCGGATGTGTACTATTTGTGAGACTAGGTTCTCGTTTACGCGGAGACTCGCCCGATGTGGACTTACCTTCTCGACGGTCGCACAGCAAAAGAGGAAGGACTATTCGCGTGAAGTGACAGATAGGTTCCCCGCAGTTGTCATTCGTTTAACGGGCGAAACGGGCTGACATTGCAGTGTTGCCAGATTATTTGTGGACGATACTTATGTTCTCGTATAGAAGTGTTCTCATAATATTGCTACTCACATCCTCCTCCCTCTCCGAAGAAAAAGAAGAAAAAAAAATGTATTCAATATAGCATTTAATGAAACAATACAATGGCTGAATGTTAATCACAGCTGAACGAGTCACATTTGCAAATCTTTCCTCTCGATTGCGTCCACATAATCCCGCAGGTGCGAAGGTTTCTTTCTGTCTCTTACGCGCCTCTGCAGGGGCTCGACGACTGACTCCTCCGGACATTGACTGTTAGATGGCTCACTTTCCTCGTCTCTCCAGTTGTGGACTTTCTTTGTCTGTGAAACATGACGATCCATTATGTCTCCTGTTTCGTCCGTCAGGCGAAGTTTGCCGTTTTACTCACTTAAAACGGTAAATCTTTTAAGAGAGAATCTTGTGTCTTCTTATACCGTATTTTTTTTCCACCTGGAGACAAACTAGAGGCAACCTAGGTTCGCTCTAACTGCTGTCATCGTGCTCATTTATTGCTCGAGAGGCAACCTAGGTTCGCTCGAAAAAGGGACGGAGTCACCCTGAGAAAAGAGTCAGTTTTGCGAGAAGTTCACCAACACTCTCAACGTTGTTGTCAAAACATTAAACAGCTGTTTTTGGCTGAAAACAAAACAGTTGAAATAATGAACGGGCAAATGATTATTGCCGCGATTTTGAACCTCTCAGCCAAGCAAAATCGTACTATCTGCAGTCCAGTGTAATCCGGACACGAAAAACGGCAATCCGAATGTGAAGAACCGAATGAAGAAATCCAGAAGGGAGAACAAAATGACAGCTGCATGTAAACATTGCGCTCGTTCTCACGCACACCTACGTATGGAATAACTCGAAACCCGAATTTCGCTTTTTTATTCTGACGGTTCCAGAGCCAAATCCGGAATCAAAAAAAATACGCCATTAGTTTTCTTAAGCCGTTCAACAATCACGCGATCGCCCGGTTTTATGCTACCCTGTTTTGCACCACGGCGAATATCTTCTCGCTGTTTGGACTTCAATTTTGATTCATAATCCACTTTGTCTAACAGTTGATCATCAACGTGAATTACTCCTCTGTTCATTTAGGGTAGACCTCGTTTAACATTTCTGCGCAGCATTACCTCTTCTGGGGATAATTTGGTAACCCAGTGTTTGGCTGCATTGTGAGATTCCACAGCCGCTTGCAGCTCGTGGTGGAAATTTGTCTTTGACACGATAGCAGCAGACATAGCTTTGTTTATAAGTTTCATGTAGTTCTTGACCATACTATTCTGCTGTGGAAAAAGAGGTGTTGAATACCCAGTTTGTAACCCTCTTTCTCTTCAATACGACTTATATTCTGTACCGTTGAACGGTGGCCCATTGTCACTCTTAATACAATCTGGAAATCCGTCTCTACCGAATATGTCGTCAAGTACTTTCTTAGTCTGAGCGAAGTTTGTAGATTTTACTACTTTTGGTATAAGAAATCTCGATCGTAGTCAACCACTTCTCGAATGTAAATTCCTCCTGAGCGTAGGGGCCATTAAAGTCTATTCCAATAGTTTTCCAAACGTTTTCGGATGCAGGAATACGTTTCATCGGCGTTGGTTTCTCAGGCCTACCATTGGCGGCGTATACTTTGCAACCATTTACCCAGTTCTCGGCATCCGAAGGAATACCCGGCCACCATACTCGTTCTCTGAGAATTGATTTTAGTTTGGCAGCGGATGGGTGTCCACTGTGAACGATATTCAGCGTTTTTTCTTGGAGGCATTTAGGAATTACAACGCAGCCTCCTTTGTATAAGAGTTCATTCTTCTCGTAAAGCTCGGCCTTCACCAGATCAAACCTTCGTAGTCCTGTTGATCAAAGGTCCGATTTCAGCGCTTCTAGGACTCCAGCCAATGTTTCGTCACGGAAAGTTTCTTTGGAAATTTCGTCGTTCGTCAAAATTGCGGGTTACTTGTTTCAAGCACGGCCAACTCCCAGGGGTTCGATTCCTCGCTAAATGGTTCATCAGTTCCTACTTAAAACCTCGACGAAGGGTCAGCAATGTTTCTCTACCTTTCACGAATTCAACCTCATAGCTGTAAGGACTTAATCTTAATGCCCATCCGTCGGCTCGGGTTAACGCCCTTTTCGAGCCCTCTCTCGATCGATTCAAAATAAAGCTCACCCCTTTTGCCTCTGTCTTTAGTGTGAAATGACGTCCTAATAGGAAATAAGAAAAATGTTCAACTGCCCATACTGCCGCTAGGGCTTCCCGCTGATGCTGAGCATATCTCTTTTCCGTTGGGGTTAATGCTTTCGATCCAAAACTTATAATTCTCCTCTCTCCTTCAGCGGATTTCTGGCCCAAGACCGCTCCCAGTGCGATAGGGGACGCATCGGTATACAGTATGGTCTTGTCAACTTCACAAAAGTAGCCTAAGGCTACTGTGGACTTAACGATGTTCTGTTTTATCTGTTCGAAAGCCTTTCTATGTACAGGGCCCCAACTCCAAGTCTTTTTGTTCGCCACCGACCAGAGAGGGCTTGTAATATCCGCGAAATTCATAATGTAGGCACTTACAAAGGATGTTCGGATGCTGATTTGGTTCTCTGAATTTGCGAACATGGTCGATATTCGATTCATCTATGTGAAACCCATGTTTATCTAAAAGATGCCCTCCATGTCGGACAACCTTTGCCTTGCAGCCTTCGAAAGGCAGCCGGGACATTGAAGTATGCATTTTTCACTGGAAGGACGCTTTCATCAATGGTGAATTTGACTTTCATCCCTGGCATTTTCGGGAACACAGCAGTATTGCTTTTTGATGAGCAGACATTTACGAAAAAACCAACTTTGAGAAATTTCATCTTACTTGATGTATCCCTCCCCAACAAGGATCGATTGCCTTCCGGTATGACTAGAAATGTTGCCTTGATGACCGGTTTCTCATCTCCAATTACTTTTATTATGGCCTCAAACGCAGTTTTTATTTTCATAGGACACTTGGTTGCGTAAGCTCTCAACTCGGAAAAATCTAATTGGTAGATTATTTTTAAGTCAGCTGATCCTACATTATATTCTGATTCCAAACATTTCCAATCGCTACCCCCAATGACTTTACATCCGCTCCAGAATCGACTAAAAACGAAATTGGTTCAGATGATCCAACACGACAATTGACAATCGCGTCGTCTACTGGCACATTTCTTATCATTTGCCGATAAAAGATCGGAAAAGAAAGGAATGTTGTTACCAACTTAGAAGAAAAACCAACTTAAACAGACGTTTTTTTTTTAAATTTATTTTGTCAAGTAACTTTGTTAAAAGAAAGAACACCGGTTCATCAGATTTGATAGACGGTTTGACCTCCTTCTCAGATTGTTCTCGTTCATACAACCCTTTTGCTATGTCGACAACAGCTTTCTCTAGAATAGGCAATCTAGCGCGCATCTCATTGCTATCCGAAAGGGTATGTATCTCCCCATCACTCTCTATTCCCAACGCTTCGGAAGAGGTAGATGAGGACAAAACATCCGTGGCCTCATCCTCTTCCTCGGTATGAGGA
Source organism: Uranotaenia lowii (assembly GCF_029784155.1). Lineage (NCBI taxonomy): Eukaryota > Metazoa > Arthropoda > Insecta > Diptera > Culicidae > Uranotaenia > Uranotaenia lowii. The sequence continues at coordinate 198,678,840 of NC_073693.1, forward strand.
CGCACGTATCTTCCCTCACTCATATTGCAATACAGAAACAAAACCAGTACAAACGCTAGAAATAATTAAGATGTCCTCGAGCTCATGTGTACCCTTTCCGAAGGAAGAAAAATTATGAACTTGTTTCTTTAAGCGTTCAGCAATTCTAGTAGACTTAAATAACTAAAATTGATAATTTTTTTATATTTATAAAAATTGCCGGCTTGCTCGTTCCCAGATACAAATTTGAAAGCTTTTCTAAGATGTGCTTTGCTTTTGACCTCAGTGTATAGCCAAGGTGTTCCTGGTCATTTCTAAGGAACGGGTTGGATGTTCCGTCGCAGCCACCGGAAATAAAATTTCCTTTTTTTTTAAATTTAATTCAATTTTTAATTTTACTCAGACAACTTCCAGAACTGAAGATAGTCGGGCTGGATGTTCCATCTCAGCAGTTTACATTTGGGAGCAACAGGTTGGATGTTCTATCACAACCGCTAGGAAAATCAAAAATCATTTCAATGTAACCTGAGCTGAGCTCGAATGAAAAATTCAATTGAAGACCGGGAAACTGTCTGTCCCCACCGGGAAAATTGTTCCTCCCCATTGGGAAAAACCATGCCTCCCCACCGGGAAAATATAAGGGGCTGATCTCAACCGTTCCGGACTCATCTCAATCCTTCCGGAGAAAAAATAACATGGTAAACAGGTTGGATGTTCCATCACAACCATCAGGAAAATCAAAACATCCCATTTCAATCACACCAGAAATTGAACTTGGGAAGTTTGACCATCCCCACCGGGAAAATATAAAACCAAACTGGTTGGATGTTCCATCTCAACTGCCAGAAGAATCGGAAAATATTTTTAACCACCTCAAATTCTTTATCACCTCAAGTAATGTGAACAAGCTAGGTTGGATGTTCCGTCACAACCTCCCGAATGAAGACGCAATTTAATTCTGAATTTAAAAATATAATGGCAAACAGGTTGGATGTTCCACATCAACTGCCAGAAACATCAAAAAATCATTTCAATCACACCAGGATATGAAGAATTCCGAAAAAGTCCGAACGAAACCAAAATTGAATACGGGAAACTTGTTCATCTTCACCGGGAAAATTGTTCATCCCCACGAGAAAATATAAAAGCAAACTTGTTGGATGTTCCATCTCAACCGCCAGAAGAAAATTATATTATAATATTCTCAAACACCTCAAATAATGTGAACAAGCTAGGTTGGATGTTCCGTCACAACCTTCCGAATGAAGATGCTAGATATTGGATTCGGAATTTCGTTCATCATTCGAAAAAAAATTAATGGTAAACAGGTTGGATGTTCCATCTCAACCGCCAGAAAAATAAAAAATCATTTCAATCACACCAGGAAATGAAGAATTCTGAAAAATCCGAACGAAACCAATATTGAATACGGGACACTTGTCCATCCCCACCGGGAAAATATAAAAGCAAACTGGTTGGATGTTCCGTCTCAACCGTCTAAAGGATCCGAAAATATTCTTAAACACCTCAAATAATGTGAATAAGCTAGGTTGGATGTTCCGTCACAACCTCCCGAATGAAGACGCAATTTAATTCTGAATTTAAAAATATAATGGCAAACAGGTTGGATGTTCCATCTCAACTGCCAGAAAAATCAAAAAATCATTTCAATCACACCAGGATATGAAGAATTCCGAAAAGTCCGAACGAAACCAAAATTGAATACGGGAAACTTGTCCATCCCCACCGGGAAAATTGTCCATCCCCACCGGGAAAAATTGTCCATCCCCACCGGGAAAATTGTTCATCCCCACCGGGAAAACTGTTCGTCCCCACAGGGAAAATTGTTCATCCCCACCGGGAAAGTTGTTCATCCCCACCGGGAAAATATAAAAGCAAACTTGTTGGATGTTCCATCTCAACCGCCACAAGAATCGGAAAATATTCTCAAACACCTCAAGTAATGTGAACAAGCTAGGTTGGATGTTTCGTCACAACCTCCCGAATGAAGACGCTATTGGATTCGGAATTTCGTTCATCCTCTGAAAAAAAATATAATGGCATGATGTTCCATCTCAACCGCCAGAAAAATCAAAAAATCATTTCAATCACACCAGGATATGAAGAGTTCCGAAAAAGTCTGAACGAAATTAAGATTGAATACGGGAAACTTATCCATCCCCACCGGGAAAATTGTTCCTCTCCACCAGGAAAATGTAAAAGCAAACTGGTTGGATGTTCCGTCTCAACCGCCAGAAGAATCGGAAAATGTTCTTTATCACTTCAAATTCTTAATCACCTCAAATAATGTGAACAAGCTAGGTTGGATGTTCCGTCACAACCTCCCGAATGAAGATGCTATTGGATTCGGAATTTCGTTCATCCTTCGAAAAAAAATAATGGTAAACAGGTTGGATGTTGCATCTCAACACCAATGCAGAAATAAACTCTCACTTCAAACAACTTCTTCAAAACAAAAAAAATAAAAAGATCTCCGTCGGATCCGTCGCCAAAAAAAAAATTAAAATCACTGTCTCCAAAAATAGGTTCAGTAGATTGAATTTCTCAACATACCTTTTTTCGACGATGAAGAACAAATAGGATGCTTTACCACGTTTCCTCCGCGGCGCACAACACAAACTGTTTTTTTCAGATGGACACCGGGTCACAAAACTAATCACTTCCAAGAGGAGAAAAATAAAACTAAATTAAGTCACTTTAAGTCCCCAGCGGGCGAGTCTCCCTTTTTTCATGCAATGCTCCCAAGAATTGCAGAAAAATCTGTCAACGGTCGCCATTTTGTGAGACTAGGTTCTCGTTTACGCGGAGACTCGCCCGATGTGGACTTACCTTCTCGACGGTCGCACAGCAAAAGAGGAAGGACTATTCGCGTGAAGTGACAGATAGGTTCCCCGCAGTTGTCATTCGTTTAACGGGCGAAACGGGCTGACATTGCAGTGTTGCCAGATTATTTGTGGACGATACTTATGTTCTCGTATAGAAGTGTTCTCATAATATTGCTACTCACACTATTTAACAAGTTGTTTTTTTTTTAATATTCTGTGACTATCATTGTTCACTTCCTTAATTTAAAAGTAATACTAGTTTTTAAATGTTTTTTTTTCTCTTTTTATCATTATTGTTCACTTTGCTTATAGGGAGGTCGCAGCAATCCATGCTCGAGAACGGACGTTTTTTTCCGTCGTCGCGCTTTTCCCTTTTGTTTATTTTTCGCGAATAGAATTCACCAAATTGAATTATAAATACTGCGTCTGCGAAAAATGTTTTAAGTTTTAAAACGCGGAAGAGTAAAGTTCAATCAGGAACAGGCGAAAATTTAGCTTTTTGAATAGTGTTGTGAATGGTTGAATCAACGGGGCTGGTTCTACGCCATCCAGACTAAACCAGGCCCAGAACATTCGTTCAGGAAAGAGCGGCATGAAATTCAACCAGGAAGTAAAGTTGGCATACTCAGATAAGTAGATTGATTCTGTTTTCTTTGACAAAGTATCAGATATTTGATTGAAAAAATTTTGTAGCTGATATTTTTGCTACAAGTTAGGTTATTCATGTTGTATGATCGTATTCATTTCAATCTCGAATGCAAATTTTTGTGTAAAAAAGCTTCTCAATTCTTTTTTCCAGCTGAACATGGTTTTGTAGTTGCATACCTTTCGGAAATTTATACTTGTCTAAAAGGTATGCTATGATTTCATTCGAGGATTTTAATAGCTGACTAAATTTTCTGAAGGGTAACTGAATACGATCATGACCATTTTGATATAATTTTTAATCTTTCGAACAATCATATATTCTAATTAAGTGTAAACTATTTGTTTTCAACTTTTACCCAAAGTGGTTATATTTCGCTTGTTTTAATATTAAATCTTATGATCAAGTCAAAATTTTCTAAGAATTACTTATAATTTATTTAAATGATTTCCACAGTATTTTTTTCAGTAATAGTTTGTTATGCTTATCATTAAAAAATATGATCAAATATCAGTTTTTTTTATCGAACACACATTTCTATTTTACTTTTCTCTTGCTCCTGTAAACATGTTTTCAAACTGCATCATCTATAACTTTTTGACTCTTTATTCCATTTTTTTTTTAGTGTTTATTTATTATTTCTTTTTAAGAGTCGTTTCGAGAATCAGTGATGTGTTAGAGATTATAGTGAGGGAAACTGCTAGCTTCTAGAAAATTCGAATGGTTGCCTTGATAATTATTTCGGAGTTCATATTATTTTTAACATTTCTAATTAAAAACACCTCGTAGATTTTATTAGGAGTTTCCTTAGGAAATGTCTAGGATAAGGTTGCCAAAAATTTTTCAGTACCTATCCGGGCCGGACAAATCCGGGCAATTTTTTATAAAAACCTGGCAAAATCCGGGCACTAGATTTCAAAATTGACGACCGAAATCCGGGCAAATTTTGTCAAAATCCAAAAATTATTCAACAAATATCAAGAAAAAAAATTGAAAAAAAAAATTTTTCATTAAAGTACATCGACAGATTTTAAATCGTATTAGAGGCTTGCAAAAAACCTTTCATGATTATTTTTTATAAATCTTGCTCAAAAATTTCGTTTTGGAGGCATAAATTATCAATTTTTACAACACAATATTTTTTTTTTGTTTTATTTGCCAAATAAAGTGAATAAATCCGGGCAACATGCGGGCATTTTCCAATGAAATCCGGGCAACCGGGCCGGACCGGACTGTTCCCAAATTTTGTATGAAATATCCGGGCAAACCCGGATAAAACCGGGCAATCTGGCAACCTTAGTCTAGGAGCATAGGGGTGTAGGTCAACCGAAGATCGCACCATTTTCCAAAATGGCTCCTGATCTAAACCTCTCCCTTTTTTAAATAACCCTTCCTGAGATACTTGAATATAGATTCGCAGACATATAGACGGTTTCTTTAGGTGGTGATACTGATTTATCATTGTTTCAAAGTTTTTCAAAACAAGCTTTGAAGAAAACTGGAATAACAGATTTATGGTTGATCCTACAAAATTTCTTACTAACTATTCTTCCTTCATCCCCCTTTGACTACTAGGACGTGGCCGGCGCTGTCATTGATCTTTTTTTTTTTTTCAAGGGAGAGCATGGGTTTTGTGCATTAAGAATGAATTGCTAATCCCAAGCTGCATTCTTTTGGCCTTTGTACAAAATTGATGGCCTCGACCAATCACGGAGTAGCAACCATTGGTGATGTGGAACTCGTTCTTCTTAGCCACGCCAGCGATCATGAAATACGAAATGCATGGAATGATTTGATACAATATAATATTATACTTTTTTCTAAACCGTGACAAAATGGTGGTTTTTTCGAAGACTAATTAAAGCATTTCGGGCTTAATGATTTCAGGTGGATATGAGTAGTCAAACAAGCTAAGCTAAGCTTTAGCATTATTGTTCAGTTTGCTGATAATAAAATTATAATTACCTAAATTTAGCAGAAAAATGGTTTTTTTAAGAAACTAAAATATCAATAACTTTTTGAACTTTTGAATACATCATGTTTTCTTCGTAAAATTTGTTGTATGTAAAAATTCGCATCTTTTGCTGGTCTTGGTTTTCAAAAAGTATAACGCAAGGTACACTTTCTTGAAGATTTAAATAAAAATTTATCGATAAAATAAAATAATATATTAGAAATTAAAAGTCATACTAAAAACAAGTGAAACAAATAAAAGATTTTTTTTATTATTCACGAAAAATTTGTTACCTAAACAAAATTTTAAAAATATAAAACTCATATGTTTAATGTAGTTTCTGTGAATCATAATTTTCATAGTACAAAATTTAAAATTAAAGGACTTTTTTCAAAAATCGACCCAGTGCGACCTCTAAACATAATTTTTCTGAGTCGCCGCCACATAAAAGTTTTTTTTACACCTTAAGCTACCATTTGGAGGTTTAGACCCAAGATTTCGAGACATAAGGCAATTTTGGGCCACCCGTATACAACCACCAAGTAAATCTGTAAATGGTGTAAATGTAACTAACACTAACTCTCTGGCGATCATTCCTTTACCTGCAGCCTCGTAGCATCTCGTTGCTGGTGTTGGTGCGCGTTGTTTTTTTTAATTACCTTTTATGAAATCACCTCAGCAAATGCTTTAATTGCCACTATTGAGCCTTCCAGAAAGGGAACTTCATTTTCTGATTGGGTGGAGCGTTTGGTGTACTATTTTTTATTGTCAATAGTACAAACGATGACAAAAAGAAAGATGAAACTATTGTTTCCGAATGGAGGTCGAAAAAATCAAGTACCGTTTTGACAAAACCCCACCCGCGAGAGTTTTATGGTACAAGTTCACAAGAAGGATGCAAGAACAGGGGAAGTCTATAGAAGATTTCATTTTTTCATCAGAAATAGAGGCAGAGTTCTGCAAATTGGGTGGAGATAAATACGAACTCTTATTGGACAGAATCGTGGGAGGTTTGAAAGACGAGCAACTTATGTTCCGTCTTTTGAACGAAATTAAACTAAATATTGAAACGGCAGAAAATATAATCATGATATGGGAAATGCCAAAAAATTGCGCGCCCGCTATGGAACAACTAGCGATGGTTTAGTTGGAGCGGTGCAAGGAACAGTAAGGCATCCGAAGAGAACGAAAAATATAATACAAATCTTGGTGGTTATAGTTTCCGCGAAAACTTTGGGGATAACCTACTTGACCTTTAAGTAGGATTCACATATTTAGATTTTTTTCATTTTTCACATATCACCTTTTTACTGATGGTATGTATATAGTTATACTAAATGGTTGTAAGTTGTTCGAATGAACAAAGGGGCAGAATGCAATAGATTACTTACAAAATTAATAGAATCGTTTGCAAGATTTGTATTGCCAGATATCCTTGTCTCAGATCGGGGTCCCCCATCCTTTTGCATTTAATAAATTTTTGAGCAAACAGGGTATCAGAGTGATGGAAAATCTCCCGTATCATCCTCAAAGTAATGGCCAAGCTGAAAGATTAGTAAGAACAGTGAAATTGGTTCTATAAAAATATTTGCTAGATCCTGAATTCACAAATTTAGGATTAGATAACCAAATAAATTTATTCCTCATTAACTTGTTTGTTGTAAGTTTGTGAGTGACGAAGAAGCCACATTGCTACTCACAAGTAGTTCAAAGCTGGTAGATGCAGCTCTATTTGTATCTACCTTTAGATGACCGTGATGAACAAAATTTTGGTATGTGATGAAAATGTTTCTAAATAAAATATTACTCGCTCATTTTCACCATATTTTATTTCTTCTTACTTTCTATCCGTCTTTGAAAATTTTATTATTCTGAAATGTTCTTACTAAAATGGACGTCCTTTTCACCGAAACGACTGATAAATGAATTAACAAACTAAGAGAATAGTATTTCAACCTGCCTGTTTCCGGGAGCTGAGAAGAGTCGTTCCTGCTGCGATTGAACTGGAATCCAAAGATGGCGGAAAGTAACGAACTCATTGCACAGTGTTCAAATTTAATTCACTTTTTGAATTAGAGAAACAATTATGTGTTATACGCGAGGTTGGATACAGCTTGCTTGTATAGTACCGTCAAACGGGGCATCATGCAAAAGCAGGGTTAGATGCAACATTTGTATGCCACAACACTCATTCAATTTTTATTTCAATATACTGTAATAAAGTTATCATTGAATGATAACAAATTGATGATGACATAGATTTTAACATCATGAAAAAGTTTTTTAAAGTTTTTGATTGTAATAAAAAATTTAAAAAATCGAGCAAAAGATATAAATTTTTTTACAGTTTTCGATGCCATAAAAAACTTTACTCAGTATGATGCATTGGCTTAATGCTATCACCTACAAGCTTTATATTGCTTTCATTATACTATACCAACACTGTTGGTGTATAAATATTTCTCGGACAATCACCAAATGTTTTTAAATAAATATTTTTACAATTAAGTTAGCTGTCTGGGGCTTAATGCAACAAAATGCAAATCGGAACTAAATCTCATAAATCGCGTTTCCATATGCTGAGATATGACTGTTTTGCATTATGCGTTTGTTAACATTAAAATTTCATCCATTCTAAGATTTATTTGCATGATTTGAGCTAATAGAATATTTTGTAGTATTCTATACCCCTAAATGTATGCAGCAGATTAACACTTTTTTCTTAAAAACATTTTTGTCAGAAAAAATAAAAATTTGATTCGCACAAAACCAAAAACTACTGCAATTGGTGCTTTATGCGTTATAACATCATAAATGTATCAAAAACTTTAAATTTTCAGACGTTTTCATGTGATTTTTCATTATCTACAGAATTTGTTGCAACTTACCCCTTTTTCTTAGTAGGGTGAAAAGTTTGGTGTCCCATCAACCTTAAAACTTTTGATGTGAAAGAGGTACGATTATCTGTAAGCATTAAGATTTTAGAAGTCATTGAAGTTGAAAATTGTTGCATGTTGCCCCTGTTGACGGTATTAGAATGAACAACACAAATACTAAAACATGCTGGCTTGAACGATGCACGTTGAGAATTAGAACCAATAACTAGAAACTATAATAAAAAAAATCAAAATACGAATAAGTGGTGTGGTATATGAATGGTTTATCTAACCCGAAACTTCCTGTTCCGTATCGAATTTTTCTTTCACGGAACTCCTATCTTTTAAAATTACTTAGAAAACTGTCTGAAGCTCTCTTTTTCCGAAGTTGTTATAAACGGACTCTCCTTCCCAACTGCAAAGAAAGCTTTTCAACTAGTTTTCTCTTAGAACAATACACAGAGTGCCAACATTTCATATATTCTCTATATTTATCCAACATTTTCTGAGATAAGATCTTAGAGTTAAGATCTGTGACATGAGACTTGAGAAGTGAAACCTGAGACCTTGGACATCGAAACTTGTATTTGAAACTTTCAGACAGACAGTTCAGACAGTTCCCATTTGCTTCAGCTCTTACATCTTATGTCGTTTCTGAAAGCAATAGCTCGTGCAGCATTTGGATCAATGTTAATGAATATTTCTGCTGCAGCGAAGGACATATCAATGCCTGCTTTGGCTTTTACTGGGTCGAAGTCAATCTTTTATTGTGGTGTTAGATAAACCTTAAAAATAATTTAATTAATTTTGTATAGAAAGTCCCAAAAACGACGTCAAAAAATTGTCCGTACACTGAGGTCTTTGTCAAATATTAGTCAAGAAAACAGTTATGTGTCAGTCTGTTGAACGCAGAAACGTGAGTTGAATCTCAGCAAAGACAATTTCCAGTGGTCTGAGCGATAAAATGAACTTTATCTAGCATAAACCAGTAGATTTTCGTGTTTCCGGATGCCAACGGGTATTTTTTTTGTGAGAAGCAGACATTTTCCTGTTAATTAAATCCACAAAGATAAACAGGAAAATGTCTGCTCCTCACAAAAAAATACCCGTTGACATCCGGAAACTGATTGCTGACCTGAAGAATGACGGTAAAAGCTTGTCCGAAATTGCAGGTATAGTAAAACGGCCACGATCGCCGGTTCAGTATGTCCTTCTGAACTTTAAGAAGACTAAATCCCTGGAGATTACTCCAGGAAGAGGCCGCAAACTGAAGCTTACGGATCGTCACCATCGCATCATTGTCAGGGAAATCAGCCAGAATCCTAAAATCAGTGCCCCGAAACTAGCAGACAGCCTGAAGAATTTTGAAAACATACAGGTTAATCCTCAAAGGGTACGGAACATACTTCATGAGAAAAAATACCGAGGTCGTGTTGTTCTGAAGAAGCCGTTTATATCTGCTAAAAATAAGAAAAAGCGGCTGGAATACGCTCAAAAGTATGTCCTGGAACCGGAAGAGTTCTGGCAGAACGTCATATTCACTGACGAAAGATAATTTAATATTTTTGGGTGTGACGTACATGTAAGAGTATGGCGTAATCCAAATACTAAATTGGATCCGAAAAATTGGCGACCGACAGTTAAGCACGTTTAATTTTTTTCCGTATGAATCATTGTGCATTGACCATACACAAACTAAAATATTTGGTAACGCACGTGTGAATAAAGAGAGAAAAAAAAACAATTCGATCTTATTGAGTTTTGCTGTTGTGTATAGAAAGAGGGAATAATCCGTATATGGAAAGTAGCGATAAGATATCGAAGCATTATTCACCTGAACTTGTTTCTAGGCTAAGACTGATAATAATTTCACAATTTCTCATCATAACCATAAAAAGTGGTTGATTAAGGATAGGGCTAAAAGATATCAGATTTACATGAGATATGAGATACATAGATACATGATATGTTTGAGTGAATTGTTGTACACAAACAATTATTAAAACCAAGTGATTTAACTGTTAAAAATTGTCCGAGATAACAAAAAATTATGTGCTAGAAATAACATGGTCATTATGGTTTCCTAAAATTGCATAATGTCTGGGAATCTGGGGGCTTACCCTCCAAATGGTAGATTAAGATGTGGAGAACAAACTTTTGTATGGGGCCGACTCAAAAAAAAAATCCCGTTTAGAGGTTCCGCAAGCGCGATCTTTGAAAAAAGTCCTCTTTCAAAAGATTTGATTTTAAATAAATTCTGGGTTAAAAAATTTCACAAAGTTTATATATTTTATATTTTTTTAATTTTGTTTGGAATAAATACTACACGTTAAAAATGAAAAATGACCGCGAACCATTTGTCGCGTTGGGTATGTCAGGTTTAAGCGATTTACATACATTTTCATCACATGTGGTTCGCCGCATTGAATCGCATTCGCCGGTTCCCATCGCATCGCTCTCATCGGCCTCAAGCGATGGCGTAGTGTACGCGAACGTGAAGCGAACTGCGGTTGAGTTGTCAAAACCTGTTCCTATCCATTGAAATCGCTTTGAGCTGAAATACTGAATTCGATAATGCAGATGTAGATTTGTTTCGCCGCTCGAGTTCGTATTGGTACACGGAAAAAAAATGCATGGGCTTTTCAAATACAGAGTCATGATAATTTTACTATATCCATCATTTAGTATTTTCAACCATGATTTAGTATTTTTTACCGAAAATCTGGGCGATAATACTATGACATAGTATTTTTACTATGCGAACTTTGACAGCTCATAGTAATTTTCTCGTGTCTTAATTACCATGCGCATGATATTTTGATATTACACAATTCGTGTTCTTGAAATTACTATCCCCATGGTAATGTTGAAACACCGTCATTTGTGTTGTCAAAAATACTATGCGCATTATAATTCATAGTAATTTTACTATGTGCTTCGTTCGAGTGTTTATTTTGTACGGGTCAGCCGTTCGCGATTTCGGAACGCGAACAAAAATTATCGGATTTCCGGTTTGTCGGATCGGGAAATGTATTCTCTCAGGTGAGTAAATTGTGTTTTTTTGTTACTTCTAATGAACTGCGTATGAAATATGCTAACAGAACAATTTTCCTATATTGTTGACGAAAGATTTCCCAGATTGTGTCGTCGACCAGCTGGAAAGGGCCTCAACGAGCCTTTGAACCCGCACCCGGAGCGGCACAGCAGATTAGTCTGTCGGCGAATGCGCTCGTGTTCCTCAACCTCCCTCGATTTCGGACATTGGACAACGTCGGAGGACATTGTGACGATAGCTGCTAACCGGTGAGCTGGCGCACTGTTTGCGGAACGCAATTTCAGCACATCTGCCGGGCCGTTAAATGCAGGCTTTCAGGTGAGTGAAATTGTGTTTTTATTTTCTAATTATTTTACTGCTTGTTGAACAAGCAAACTGAACATTTATTGTACGTTTTCGTATTTCTTATAATTAATTGTTTCCCGTTTTTTTCATTTTCATTTCAGACGCTAAGTGTGAAGCAACCCCTGTGCCCCATTCGTGGGTGGTGCGCCATGAATTGAAGTATTAAGAAAAATAATTTAAATAAATAAAAATTTTAATTTGTAACAAATGAATTTTATTTCGAGGTCTTTATACAATGCCGCATGGTAATTTTGTGATGTATATCATGATAGGGTACTCATTTTAATGTGTTATTACGATAATGGAAAATTGCAATTTTACAATGCTCGAAGTAAAAGAGCTCATTCTATTACTGACAATTTTACTATGAACGTAGTCAAAATTACTATGCGCAGCCAAAATTAACACAAAGTAAAATTACTATGTGCATGGTAATATCAAGAACAAAACATTATTGACTCAAAAATATGGTTGCGTGTTGTTCATTTAAACCACGGATCTAGTAATTTTACTATGCTTTTTTTTTGTGTGTAGCGTTTGCCAATTCGCTCTAACTTTGTAATCGGCCCCATAAATAGTCTCACTAGAAAACTTTCAAGCTTTTGTTAATCAACAGATTTGTATAGTTTTTGGATAAAAGTAAATAATCGTAAAAACAGCTAAAATTGGCACCGCTGGCCCACACCGGCTGCACCAGAGAAAAAAGTAAACAACAAGTAGGTGAGTAATGGCGATCAAGCTGCTGAGATTCCTGAGGCCGAAACAATCAAAAGCCATCGGCATCAAGCATTATAAACTTCCATTAGATAATAAAACAGGTTAAATTTCATTTTTGTTACTCTAGGAATCACGTTCAAATCGTTTCACAACTGTTACTGCAAATGTAAGGTTACAAGAAAATATTTAGAATAACTGTAACAGAAACAGTTTGATTGTCCAACTATGTTTTCCATGAGTGTTCTTTGGACTTTATCTTAACTGTTTGTAGAACGGTCGCCCCATACAATTGTTTTAACAGTTCTAAACAGTAACATATGTAATATAAGACCGTCATTTTGGAATTCAAGATAAGTGGAATGTTTTTTATGGTTTCAGACATCATTTTCTAAACGTTTTTTTACGCTGTTTCTAATCGTTTTAAAACTACAACAGGAACTGTTGTTACAGTATTTTCGTATTCGGTTTATTCGACACCGAAATCACGGACATCGGCTCAGGAAGCAACTGAGCTATATCACAAGCCCAGTTACACCTCTTAATAAAAACTCATGCGGAAGATGAGGTAGGGGTTTTTTCATGTCAAGTATAGAGTTTCAATACAAGTGCTCGTCAATCATCCAAGAAAAGTTTCTGCTTTTCATCTTCGATACTAGTTCTGCACGATGTGTATCTGCAAACACTCCGTCTACAACAGCTGTTGTCTAGGTCTTTCCTAGTTTTATCCTTCGTAGAATTGTGGAGTTGGGATCAAGTGGGTTTATGATTGACATCAACTTGTCTACTGCAGAGAACGAAACGTTAGCCCAAGCAACTGTTCTCAGTTTCGCATGCATAAATTTGTCCAAAATGGTATGGTTATCAATGGTGAAATCAACCAAATCAAATTGAATGCATCTTTATGTCGTTTGGGTTGGACGTGGGCTCCAAGGCAGCAGGTCTAAAAATAAAATTCGGAAGGACCAAATCGATGGAGATCAACACAGGAAATCCCTCCAGTTTCATGGTAGCTGGGAAACAGATTGAGAAAGTGGAGTGCATCCGGTATCTTGGTAGCAAGATTCCGTTCGGTTTTGGAGGTTCTGTATACAGTTTTGTTGATGCATTCCGTTCAATACAGTTCCATCCAACAGTTAAGCACTAGCCATACTGTTAATTGAGGCAGCGTCTACCACCAGATTTTTGCGATGGAGGATTAAAGACCGACCATAATTGCGGTTGGTTGAAATCGCCATGAAAAATTGTACCACACGAGGGATGTTGCCTAGTTTCAGATAATGCTTCTACATGCAAATATATCACTGATCTATGTGTGAGATAGCCCGCATACTAAAAAACTATATCTCAAACAGTCTATAAGATACATCTACGGCTTCAGAAAAAGTGATTGTCTCTGTAAACGCAGATATTCTATTAAACTTTACTTTGCCAACGATAAGGACGAAATATGAACATTTCCGTGAAAAGGTGATGGTATCTGGAAAGGTCATAGAATGGTATGAACGATTTGCTTCAACTTTTCTTGAATCGTTAAAATGATCTCGAACCGTTACCCATACCGTCCATTCCTTCTGTCACACTCGCACGTCAAAAATGAACGAAACCCCGATCAGAGATGCCAGATGGTTTTTCACAGAAATCAGTACACATTTAATATTTTTTTTATAATCTGATACAACTCTAGAGTAGCTTCAACGCCAATAATTGAACTTGGGAGCTACACATTACATGCAAACATATGCAAACAGGCGTCAAAGAAACATCGAATCTGCATTTGTATTGTGTATGGCGTTCTCGATGCAAAACTTTGATTGCAATTGAGCGTAATTTCTAAATTAAATTGTTAGCTTATTTACATTTTCATAACATTCCTTGGATACTACACATATATAATCATCTGGAGCATTCGCCTTACAATTTCGCATCTCAATGTGCGAATATTCATAAAACATTGCACCTGGCACCACTGCATCAGGTGATATTATTTATTTGTTTTGCTGCGCCGGGAAAACTTTCGCGGATATTTTATTCTACCTAAACCAGCCTAAACCTGCAGGAATTGATGCAATCAGCACGCCGGGCCATCAAAGAAGGAAAAACCTCGATAACATTGTTTGTTTCAGGTATGCGGAAATAAAAAATCTCTCAAAACAAATCCGATGATCCCGTTTCTATGTTTTAGGTTACGCCACCAGAACCCTTCAAAGTTTTACTCCATGCTGTGGATTGCTTGAACCGGAACGACCTAAGGGCATGCAGATCGAAATGAGGAGGAGAAGGAGGCAGTACACAAATGATAAGCTGGTGCAGTTAATTGGTGATATTAATTGATGTGATTCAATCAAATTATGGAATTGAAAAGATTTGTCATGGTCTTATCCGAAAAATTCCCACAATTTTTGCGTTTGTGTGCGTGCAGTTTTAATGAACGGTTCCTAAAACGGTCTGCAAAACGTTGGAATAAAGTGAAGTCAAATCGTTACGGAACTTTTAACTTAAACGTTCAGGTTTAACGGCTCCTTAAAATAACTATAACGGTTACAGCTCGATCATCTTGAAACATTTCCCACAATTGTTTTTTAACCTTAACCCAACAGTTTGTAGGACAGTTCTTCCATACAAGTGTTTTAACAGTTTTTAACAATTACATAACCTAACGACATATTAAAAATACTGTCGATTTGGAATTCACGATTCAACCAATGAATTTTACAGATTCCATAATCGTTTGCTTAACATCTTTGCTACACTCCATTGAATCGTTTCAAGACTATTTCAGAGATAGTTAGGTTACAATCCTGGTCTATGCGGGAGAAGAATACCTATCTTGTTCATATTCCGAAACGAGTCAAACAATGTCAACTGGCAGCCCAGTTCACCAGTTTTTGAATATATCCTCACATCGATGAATTGGTCTCTGCGAATCTCCTTCGTTCTCATTTGGTCGCGCTCTATCTCTCATCGGACCTTCATCGTTCGGCCACATCGTGATCCAATCGTAAACGTCCTCACTTCGTCAGACCAGAGCCAGCAGCAGACGAGTCAAGTCGATCCATATCAGCGTTGATCGGATGCTGGTCTCATACTATGCTAACTTTTTTCTGGGGGAATATACGCTAATCCTATCAAAAGTGCGCTGTGCATATTGTAATCCTTGGCATCGGAATCGTCTCCAAACAGCGAGACTTCGACCAGCTTGGGACCGCTGTGAAGTTAGGAACAACCTCCAAACATTTCAAACTTCTTGAAATAATTCCATGAAGCGGAGAAGAGTTGCTAGTAAAATCTTTAAAAAACTATCAATTGTTTAACATGTTCATTTGAAAGGATAAAAACAAATGTGTTAAAAACTATGGGGCCGTCCACGTACCACGTGGACAACTTAGGGGGAGGGGAGTTTATGGAAATGTCCACACTTATCAACGGAGAGGGGGGTAGGGGTTTGGGTCATGTCTACGTGGACATACTTACTTCCAAATATCTTCTAAAATTGAATCAATATTATAAAAATCTTAAATTGCAAAGCATTACAGTTAAAGTTTAAACAATTAGTAGCCTCTTGAAAGCAAGATATAAAAATGATAAGTAATTTGGAAATTAAAAAAAAAAATTAAATTATTCTACACCACGAAATGCTTATTTTTTTTTAAATCGGCAAATAATTTCGAATTAGATTTAAAAAAAATGGAAATTAAAAAAAAAATTAAATTATTCTACACCACGAAATGCTTATTTTTTTTTAAATCGGCAAATAATTTCGAATTAGATTTAAAAAAAATACAACATCAAATCTCCGGGAGACATCCGGAGAGAAGGGGTAGGGCTTTATCAAATGTCCACGCTTTTCAACGGAGGGGGAAGAGGGCCAAAATTTCATTTTTTATGTCCACGTGGAATCCGAACGACCCCTATAAATAGGTGCAATAATTTCGGAGAACACGGTTGATTCTTGATGAACCTACTCTGGGGACACTCAATTGAAACTTTTTAGGCGGTTATGATTATCGGTATACGATTTAGTGACCGTGAGCGATGCTCATTCCAATGTGGTAAAGGTTTTAACACTTTGATTGTTCGAACATCATAATAAGATTGATCCACGAAATTGTTTCAATGTAAATTATAACACAAGGCAGCAAAATTTACATGTTTTCTTATATTGTTCTACACCAGTTGTGGATAAATTTTGTAAATCGGCAAGTTTTTATATCATAAGTCATATTAAATATCGATACGTTTGGCACCGCTGCCTGATTTTCTTTGCACTGCTAGCAGCATCTATTGGCCAATGAGAGAAGTATTAGAGAGATGAAATGTTTCTGCTATAAAATATTTATTCACGCTAGAGGAAGATTACACGTTTTAGTTGTTAACACTACACTGCAAAAAAATGTTAAAGTATACGAAATCTAAACACGAGCAATCTTTTTTTCGAAAGCGTAGTTAAAAAAAGATGTAATTTGAAAACTTTTAACTAATTTTAAAATTTTGCAAACACTGAAATGTGAAAATCCACAATTTTGAAGAATTTCGATGGTCTATTTTATAAAAAAAACTAGCTGACCCGGTGTGCTTTGCTACACCTTCCAAAAATAATAAAGTTTTGTAAAAATAATTGAAATTTAGTTTTATTTCTAGGCAGCATTTCATATCAAACTTCAACATAATTTAGAAGCAACCGCTTTAAAAAGATGATTAAATGATATTTTCTTAAAATTGATCTCTAAACATGTTTTTCAAGATCTGAAACTTTGAATCTGTTTTATAAGCTTCATAAACTATACTATAACTAATTTTTAGTGTCTAAATGATGTAATATTTTGCTTTATCTGTCTGATAAGTTTTCAAATTATACCAATTATAATATGAATAAAGACTTGCCTTCTTCTTTCCGACTCCACCCAGAAATAAGGGATGGTATCAAATTATTCGTACGCAGACAAACTCTCTTCTTTCCTTGATAAGTTCTCGATTCATGCCATCAAACTTGTATGGATGCCCTGACTGGTAAATAAGTTTTCAAGCTATACAACCCAAATTATAAAGAATTGCCTTTGTCTCTCTCTTCTTCACACTTCAATGCAAAAGCGTTTGTAACAATCAGGAAGTTAATAATTTTTTTCGCCATATACTAAACTTGTAGACATGACACAATACAACTTGAAGTGATGCCAAACAAATCAATGGAGAAAAAAATGTGTTTAAATTTTATTATTCGACTGAATCACAGCTATTTTTTATATTGTGCTGATGATCCTTTTAAAGACTTTTCAAGATTTAAACTTACTAACCTTATCTGTTCATAAACAATCGATTGAAAAGCAGATTTTTAAAAATTTAATGGATCGAAAAAAAACCTGTTCATACTTCAACAGTGGTATGAATATTTTCTAAAAATTTTCATGTAAACATCGCACAAAATCTTATAATGATGATTTTTGCGTCGAGAAGGGTAACCGTCGAGAAGTTATCAAAGTTTCATTTGCTTCTATTTTGTTTTTATTTCAATCTCAATTTCAATTTAGATACACCAGGGCAAGTGCAAACGGATTTCACCATAGTTCAACTTTTAGAATTCTAAGCAAAACATGTAAATATTTAAAACAAATAAATTTCGATTGTTGTATGTACAACAAAATCCTTTCTCAACAAAGTCTTGTTGAAATCAAAATATGCAAAACTGTTGACATAAAGATATTTCTAAGATAGCATTTGTATCGTTTATTGAGGCAAGTGAAAACACAATGCATTTTTGAAACTTCTTCATAGATGCGTAACATAGCTTTGAAATGAATTAAACACGTGTTCCTGTTTTATTTATCAACTTTCATTTATATATCTGCAGTTTATCTGTTAATGATTGATACTAATAATTGATACTGAATGCTGTTTAAAGCAAAAGACTTTCATTAATAAAGACATGCAATAATTTTGAATATTTACTTTAGATTCAACAAACAGTCTTTCTGACCTTTCTCACATAATTCTAAATAATTTTGCAGAGGAAATTCTTCAAAGGTAGATGTTTCATGGCTAAAAGGCGCGTTTTAACTTGTTCCACCGTGTGAAATGACAGGAGTAAATATTATTTTCAACATTTTCAGGTCATATCAAAAATTTATCAAAAAAATCTGCTTCCACAGGAACATCAATCACAACTAACTCTTTTCAACAAAAAAAGATCAAAAGTTTCTCTTATGATACCAAAATATGTAAAACAAAAAACACAATTTTTATGTTAAGTACGTACTTGAATTGTGTGTAAACAAACAGTACAGTGTTTTTCGACGGATGATTTAAAAAAATGTTGAGTTTATTTAGTCAGATTGTAAATTTGTGCACAGAATTTAAAGATGAAGAATTAATTTATACAATTTTTGTAAATGTTGAACGTTTGCATTTGATCTAGTGTACCTTCTTAGCTGAAAATTCTTCCAGAAAATGCATATCCTTACTTTTTGTTATGAGAAAGTTGTTTATTTCATTGATGGTGATAGTCATTATGCTTGGAAAATATATAAAAAAAATCTCTGCATTCGGCCTTCAAATATATCAATCCTATATCATCTATTTTGAAGGACAGGCTCTTGTTCAGTTGACGTGTCTGTTCATTTTCATCGGATTTTGTTGTTGTTTTAATAATTTAAAAACGCTTGATACATCTTCAGTTAAGTACATTTGTACATGTTAAAAAAATGTTTTCGATCTATTTCTGTCTAAAACATCTGATTCTCTCTCCTGTTTTCGATATGGATCAAAACTAACCTTCTATAAACGTTGGATTATACAACTGTATGTAAATCTTCCCACTTTCTTTTTTGAAACGTCCGCAAAGAGTCATACCACTCTTTCATATGCATCAATACTAAATTCATATTTTTTCGACAACAATTGCTGTTTTAATTATAACGCAATCAAAAATAGTTTTAATTTTTAAAATTATTTATATAGTTTCGATTCGATCGGCAAAATATCAATCCGGATCACATCTAGGCGTCATTCATTACTATATGCTGTACAAATGAGCTAGGAATCAATAAGAAATAAATCTCATCTAGGCTTCATAGCGCCACCACGTGCATTGAAATTATGCTTGGTTGAGAAATACGCGCCCAAATGCTTCCACTAATCAGTAAGCTATGCCATGGCTACTTTCTTCTAACGACGTCTGCTCGCGACGCCTCGATCTTGGAGACGAAAAACAAACCGCCCAAAGGAAAAAAAAATCTCGAAAAATTGAAAGCCATGACTTTTATTTGATTCAAAAAACTGCAAATTTAATTATTACGGACAATTGATGCGATTTCTTGTTGTTTTTATTCGATATAAACCGATTCGCATGGCTACAGAATATTCTAAAAATAATTTCATTCGAATCGTTTGGGCCATTTCGGAGGAGTAGTACTACAAACACCGTTACAAGAGAATTTTATCTAATAGATATTCAAAATGCAACTTTTTTTGTACCCATCTTGAAGAGCTAAAATATTTCTACAGTAGGAAATTTTCAAATGGAAAATTTCCAGCATTCCAGCATTGTATTCAGATATTAAACTTTGTTCTAGTGAAAAACTTACATTGAATCAAAACTAATTTATTTTTGATTGAATGCTATGCATTGAATTTTTTTTTATTTTAAAAATTTTTGGCAACAGTTGCCTGAAAAATTCTTAAATTAGATCCTGACGAACTCGTGCTGTTTTTTTTCAGAAATTGTACACGTACGTGAAACAGGCCCTAGAAAAAACCACTAGTTCCAGTGAGAGATGTGCTGGCCGTGATAGACTTGGACCCTATTCTCGAAATATACATTTTCCTAAAAGATATTGATCTTCGACTGTAATTTTTTTTTCATATTCCATATCTATTTTATCTTCTGAAAAAAAGTGATGAATAAAGTTACAAAAAACCGTATATCGATATACCCGATCAGGAGAGCATATCAAAATAATAACTCAAACATATCTGAACGAGATATTTATATCTTCTTCAGTTAGAATTTTATTCTCATAATTTTCGACTTTAAGTTTCTTGAATCTGGGTAATATCTTATTTTGATTGAAATTCTTGAATAGGATCCCGATCAGGAGAGCATATCAAAATAATAACTCAAACATATCTCACCAAGATATTTACATCTGATTCAGTTATGATTAAGTACTTCAAATTTTCGATTATAAGTTTCTCCAATCCGAATTATATCTTATTCTGATTGACAGACTTGAATGGGGTTTAGCTCATTTTCAATTATCAAGATTTTTTTTAGGATTGTCCTAAAATAAAATTATTATATCTTATTTTGATATACGTACATCATTTTCTGAAACACGGACATCGAAGTCAACGGCCCACCCGATCAGGAGGGAAAAACAAAATTATATCAAGATGAGATATTTTGATACTAATTTTTTTCTATCTGAATGAGTTATAATTCAGTACTCGTAGGATGTTAAAATATCTCAAATTATATCAAAAAATCTATACGATCATAGCTAAATTATATCAGTTTTGGATATGCTCTTATCAAGATTATATCTGGTTCAGATAGCATAGTTTGATATTAGGCATAACAAATCCTATCAAAATTATAACTTATCAAGATATGAATGCTTCGAAAAAATTTCTAGTGGAATCCCACATTATTTGCTGAAACCATGTTCCATTTTCGATTTCCTAAAATTTGGACTCTATTTCAAGAATCTGTTGAGCGTAACTCATAAACGTACGGTTTGGGCCGTTGACTTCGATGTCCGTGTTTCAGAAAAAGTTATTCGTATATCAAAATAAGATATAATCATTTTATTTAAGGACAATCCAAAAAAAAAATTTATAATTGAAAATGAGCTCAACCCCGTTCAAGCCTGTCGATCAGAATAAGATATAATTCAGATTGGAGAAAGTTAAATCAAAAATTGTGAGTACTTAATTATAACTGAATGAGATGTTAATATCTTGGTGAGATATATTTGATTTATTATTTTGATATGCTCTCCTGATCGGGCAAACCGAACAGATCCATAAAATTGAATGCAATTATATGGAATCTGAAGATAGGGCATGGTTTTAGCAAATAATGTGGTTTATTGACATCCCACTAGAAAATTTTCTCGTAGCACTCATATCTTGATAAGTTATAATTTTGATAGGTTTTGCTCTGCCCAATATCAAACTATGCTATCTGAACGAGATATAATCTTGAAAGGAGCATATCTAAAATTGATATAATTTAGCTATGACCGCATAGATTTTTTGATATAATTTGAGATATTTTAACATCCTACGAGTACTGAATAATAACTCATTTAGATAGGAAAAAAATAGTATCAAAATATCTCATCTTGATATAATTTTGTTTTTCTCTCCTGATCGGGATTGAACTCACTTTCAACGATAAAGAATTTGTTTCAAATTGTTATAAAATATTTTATTCATATCTTATTTTGATATGCATATAGCTTTCCATGAAACACGCACATCAAAGTCAACGGCCCAAACCGTACAATTCTTAAATTAGAATCCAAATTTAAGAAAACCATTAACGGAACTTGGTTTAAGCTAATAATGTGGGTTATTGACATTCCTCTAGAATGTTTTCATTAAACTGTTTAGGAAATCCTAACTGTTCTAAACTGTTAAGAGATCTTGAGAGAAATAAATCGCATTATGGTACCACAGACAGTCATCATAAATCCCAAAGTACATTTCCAGTTAAGGTAACATGCGATCATTACTGGTTTGTTATTTTAAATTGAATTTATCATGCATTTTATTCAACAATATGTTAAATAGTCTATAATTTTTCAGTGCATGTTTGCTCTCGCCCCTTTCTTGTGAGCAAATTTGGTGACCTTGGTGACGGCAACGGCCCTGTTTTGCTCACCCATAGAGTAACTCCCGGTGCGGTATCAGAGTGATTGTGGCGAGTTAGCATTTCCACTCGATTGCTGCGGATACTCTTAGTACTCTATCTAAAAATGAGTCTTGCTGCGGGAGCGTGTTGGTAAATTTGGTATAAAAATTAAATTGTTTTTCTTGTGTGTAACCATAATAAATAAATCTTTTACGCGTGTGAGTGTGTGAAACCCTTTTTCCAGTTGAAAAAGTTTTGTGGCACGAGAAAACAGTAAAATATTTTTTGAAAATATTTTCTATCCCGCTTTCGTGCAAGTTTTTAAATTTTATTAAGTGATAAAAACAGCACTTTTCAGTGCTACTTCCATCGTTTAGGTAAGTTTCTAGTAAGTAAATTGATTAGATTATGAAAGAAAGTTCAAGAAAAATTCTTCTACTTCTCTTTCTGCTGATGGCCTTGCTTATGACCAGGCTGTGTATTTTGGCTTTGGGGCCGTTCAGATACCACGTGGACAGAAAAATGAGATTTTTGAAACCCTCCTCCCACTTCGTGGACAAGCGTGGACATTTTGCAAACCCCTACTCCCCTAGGGGCCCCTCCCCGGATGTAAATTTTTTAATTGGGAACCCTAAAACTCGAATCTGTTTATAATTCAGGTACTTCCACCTATCTACGGTTGTTCAGTAGAATTCCACGAACATTTCTGATATAGTGGCTTGGGGAGTAAAATCCGATTTTTATTCTTAATTCAAGAATTTGAAGATAATAGTGAATTTATTGTACTATAGGTGAAGTACATCATATAATGGTTTAAAGTTGTTTTTCTATCTCCCTAATGTTTAGAGCTAGCTAAAAATGTGCTTCTCTCCGTTTAATATAGATGGCGCTGTACCGATGAAATCGTTTCAAAATCGGTTGAAATATTTTGTTCCTAACTGGAAACCGTTTCGTTCTTAACTTGATACAAGCCAGCTTGGGATGGCCGCCGTCTTCAAGGCTGTCGGTTTTGGTTCGAGTTTCGAACTGCTGCTTCGACCCGGCGATTTCATTCTGTTGGTTGGTTTTTCCTTGCTGCCAGAGGGACCCGGGGCTGCCTTCATCACCATTTCACTTCCACGTTTATCCACTGGTTATACACAACCGTCTCAATAATATCTTCCAAGGTGTGCTCAGACATATACTATCAAAGAGATGTCCGTGATAGAGACCACCATCTCAGAGTTCTTGCGTAACCAACCAACATTTGAAGAATTTTATACCCAAAATTCAACTTTTCTTCAAAATTCACTTACAGGGTGTTCAATAAGTTTGAATACAAATTAAAATAACGGTTATTCAAAAACAACTGGACGGATTTTTTAAACTTAAATGGAAAGGTAATTAAATAATGGTCAATTATACGTTTTGTTTAGAAATTTTTTTTACCTTAAACCAATTTAATGAGCTTCAGCGGTTTCTCGAGTCCACCGTACGCGGCACGCTGCTCTTTTGTCGAAATTTCGTTCCCCATAAGAATGCTGACGATTTTTATAGAGAGTTAAAATAGGTTTCCTGATTTTTTTTATTCTCGACAACATGTATGATAGGGTAACGGACTTATTTTGGACCGGGTACATAATTTGGACCACCTTTCAGCTTTTTTCTAATATTTCCCTCATGAATCATTTTAATCATGAAAATTTTTAACACATAAAGTTAAAGGTCTTATGATTCTAATCATATCTAACATTCTATTTAGCTAAGAAGGTAAGGGAGAGAAAATTGAAAATAAAGTTTTGAATTTTCACAGTTGGGCCAAATCAAGCCCATTTCAGGAGAACGTATCATTATTGGAGACAACTTTCAAGAAGTTTTCTGTATAGTTGTGATGAATTTAACAGCAACAAACATGTTCACAGATATGATAAAACACTTGAAAACTAGTTTGCAAGCTCAAAGAACCAAAAAAACTTGTTTTGATAGCAATTTGACCCATGTCGAAAATAGGTCCTATTTAATTCCTTAGGGACTTATTTTGGACCACTCAACATAACCTGGGTATTATACTTGCTGTTAAAAGCTCATGAACTTAATAAGACGTTGTACGACGATATGGAAAGAATTTTATACATTATTTCAAAGGCTTTTAAAAAGGCAAATTAGGAATTTTGGCAGTATTTTATTTAATCAACTCGCTAAAGCCCAAACCCATCTTTAGACGGGGTTCACTTCAATCGGCATAAAACCAAACCAATTATTGTTTTAACTTACTTTTTGTGTTTTAAACCACAATAATCTAACAATCCACACTAACAGCAACTGTTTGATGAGCAGTTGTTAAAAGTTACAACTTCAAAACAGTGTTTAAAAACATGAAAAAAGTGGACATGCACCAATTTTTAATAAGTCATAATTTTTTATGCTCAAGCTATTTTTTATGCTTCATGAAATACTATTGGCAGTTTGGTCTAAAAGTAACAACCATTCAGGGTTGATTTTCTAGAAAAAAAAAAATACTTGGTTAGGTAGAAGAGACGAAATATAAACCCCGCCTAAGGGAAGGGTTTGGAAAAAACGAGAACAAATCGGCAAATATGCAACGAGTTTAATTTATGTAAAATTGAAATATCTCAAATAACAGTAGAATAATTTTGACAAAAATATATTCAAATATAGCTATGAGATAGTTTCAGTATGTTTCAAAGCTTGAGAAAAAATTGTTTAAATGTTTAAAAATTAAAAGCGAATAAATACTAAGAATCTAAATTTTCAGCCCCTGTGGTTATGCAATATTTGAAGAAAAAAACGGTTGAAAATCTACTTCGACGATCATTTTTTTCGTAAAGCATAATTTTATCAAAGACAAAACTAAATTTTCGTGAACTTTTCAGCTAAAAAAATTTGGCTTTTGAATATTTAATTGATTCATAAATATTTAAAGAGATCGAATAATTCTTGCACATATTTGTCTTTTTGAATCTACATATGTATTCTACAGAACTGATGCCAAACCAAATCTGCTAAGGTTTTGGAAGTCAAAATGCATCTATTGATGTCACGGAGTTGATGATGTCAGACTTTCATTACTTATTATTGGGTCACCTGAATTGACTATAAATATCCTAAGATCAGCCAACTGGCCAGTATTTAACACTACAGAACAAATTTCTTCGAGATTGCAGTGATGTCGGGATTTTCAAAACATGAACATGAAACACAATATTCAACAGAGGAGTATTTCGGTTTTTACACTAATCTTTTCGTAAATTATTGTTTTAAAATAAACAAGTGTACCTTAATAGAAGCTGGGGAAAAGTTGAAGAAAGTTAGTTCAGGAATGAATTACCGTGAACAAACCAAATTTCATCACAAGTATAACAAAAGGAAAAATTAACTGAATCATTCGAATAATTGCGTATCGCTGTAGTAAATATAAAAAAATTTGAAAAAAAACGTATTAAGTTTAGGGGTGGTCCAAAATAGGTCCAAAGGGTGGTCCAAAATAGAAACCTGGTGGTCCAAAATACCGACCAGTCTAATGATATAAAAAACGAGTTTTAGGCTTAAATCTTGTTGTTTTACAACAAACGGCGATATGTTTCGATAGAAAAAGCCCTGATCTTCGTAATGAACGGATAAAGCAGTCAAAAATTGTAACATGTACTCAATTAATTCAGAAAATAGCATAGCCACTTCCCAAAGCGGTCCAAAATAGGTCCGTTACCCTATAACTAACCAATCTGTGTAAAATGACCTATAAATAAATAAAAATATCACTATTACTGAAAAATACTTACCTTTCCGTAACTGTTTTTCACCAAAGCCTTCGTCAACCGCCTTTACCTCGCAACCGCAATGTGCAATTATCCGATGCTCCATAACGTTGATAAGCTTTTTGATGAAAATCAGCTAACACGTAGCTATATATATATATATATATATATATATATATATATATATATATATATATATATATATATATATATATATATATATATATATATATATATATATATATATATATATATATATATATATATATATATATATATATATATATATATATATATATATATATATATATATATATATATATATATATATATATATATATATATATATATATATATATATATATATATATATATATATATATATATATATATATATATATATATATATATATATATATATATATATATATATATATATATATATATATATATATATATATATATATATATATATATATATATATATATATATATATATATATATATATATATATATATATATATATAATTATATATATAT